>NW_027109491.1:61957-84115 GCF_000696795.3 Halyomorpha halys
TATATATTGTCATTGTCATTCAGCAATGCTTTTGCAGTTATATAATAATGGTACTTTATTTATTTTGGAATGAGTCCCTTTAGAATAATACAGAGAAATAGACAGATGTGGGCTGAGAAGCCTCATAAATACTTAAACAAAATATAAAGAAATATAAACAGTCATTATAAAAAAATAATTATAAGATACTTCCTCACTTTAATCAGTTATAAAAATATAATAAATAAAAAAAATAAAATGATGTAAAAATAGTTAATAATGATGTAAAAATTTATATACACATTTACAATTATATCAATTTACATTTTTATGGGGTCTGAATGGATAAGAAATGATTGAACAGGCGGGATTTAGAGGTAGGAAGGGTATTGGAGCGACGGATGTTGGAAGGGATGAGGATCGGATAATGAACGATCAATCGAAAGCAGCGGTTCGGTAGGCCTTTGTGTATAACCATCATATATCGAAGTTACAGCTTACACGTAACATTGTACATTATAACATAACTGTTATATAAAAAAAAAAATTAATACAAGTATTAAATAATAATAAATCATAAATGATATTTCTGTCGGTACAGTTGTTGAACATGTAGTTATGTTCTTTTATTTTAATATTAGAACAAATGGATATGATATTTTTATTTACATTTTAATTTCGTTGCTTATTTTACTTTATTTTTTTCAGGTAAGCTATTCTTGAAATTGCTTCTGATACTTTGGATAAGCTTTTCGGTAAGTTTAAGTTTTGTTGTAGTTATAAATTATGCAAGATTTTATACTCAAGCGTATGTCCTAAATAAAATAACTAATATTTTTAAGATGATACAGTTTTAACTTTCTGATTTTTTGGACCTCCTTTTCGAAAATGATTTCAGAATCCGAAAACTTTTTTTTATTTTAACACCTACACATTATCAAAGAAAAACTTTATTCTAACTGATGAAAACACTCATATATACTATTTTTCAAGTTTTGAGGCTGTTAATTGACGAAAAAATAAACTTCTATTTTCATGGTTATGGTTTCAAGGCACTCTTTGGTTTTCATAGTATGAAACAATGAATAATAACCATTAGCGTGGTTCACATGAGCTGGTTGAAGACTGTAAATCAAGATATCAAGGGAACCCATTTATTTCTGGTTCACACGATTTGCATTTTTACGCTCTACCATTGAACTGGTGACCCATATAAAGTTTTAAAAAAATAATAAAATGCGTGAAGAATCATTTCCACTCATGAAGCAGAAGAAATTGAAATAATATGACTCGTCTAATGAAATTGTAGTATTTCCATTTAGCACTTCAAGGCTCTTAAGCTCTGTTGTTCGATGATGATATTCCCATTTATTTAGAGTTTGTTATGACCGAGTAGGTTGGGTCGAGAGTCTCATAGTGTTCGGTTTGGAATAGTGTGGGTTCGTTCACACCTAGTTAATATTAATTTTTAGGAGGTCTCAAAAATTAAATTTTGATACTCCCACTTTGGCTATTACAATTTTATCTTGCTGTCAGGGGTTAGCAAAATGGACCACTAAACCTACTTAGTAGTTTCCCCCATCATTGCCTGTATCAGTACATACATTTGATATGTAGTAATAATGTATTTTATATGTAAATATTAAACATACCAGAAGAAGTTGAGCACGATCCTCCCATATACCTAAGTCTCGGGCTACTTCTCCAAGAGACTTGTTCTTATCTGAACAAACATAGTCACCGGTACGGAGAGCCCAAGAGAGTTCCCGCTCTCCTAATATTTTATGAATAAAACTAAATTATCTTCCCACTCTCTGCAATATAATAATTTACTTGACAATTTTTCTAAAAAAATTGAAGAAACGACAGAGGAAATGAAACCTCAGTTGACCAAAATAATTAAACAAGGCATTTAATTAATTAAAACGAAATATTTTTATTGCATTTCATGACTTTCCACTTGTATGTTGCAAAACGATTCGCTCAGTATACAGTTACTGACTGCACTACACCTCCATGTATAACTTTATATTGTTAACATTAACCTGTGGCATAATATTGTTGACATATTACAATAACCTTAATCTTTTCCCAACAATATTTAATAAATGCCGGAACCTTTGCTAACAGCTTTCGACTCCTATCTCAACAATGCAATTATTTTATTACAGTCACCATGTAAACTAAATTTAATTCGATTCTAATTGACCAATGAACTCATCTTTACACGAGGCAAATAATCTATGAAAGTTCTATATTTCTATTTTAAAACATCGTTTTTACCTCAATGTGCATGGTAAAGAGCAGCTAAACATTCAAGTTTTTTTTTTTTTGTGAACTGAATTTCCTTTTATTCCGAAATACATTATATTCAGCGGGTGAACATAATATTCGGTTCTAACCTTTCTAATTATTCAAAATATAAAAACAAGAACGAGGAGAAGATAGTTGGAGGTCCGGTAAGTGAAGAATACAAATGAATAAAAATTATTTTATCAGTTCCAACGTTTCGGCCTGAATTTCAACCCTACATCATTGCTAAGAACACCAAACAAAATAACCACTGGGTGAATAAAAGGAAAAATAGAATAACGAGATAATAGGCAGATAAAAGATGACAGAGTTACATAAGTAGTACTGAAGGAAAATGTATAATGTGTAATATTAATAAATGTATAATTTATTATTATTATTATTATTATTGGCGCGACAGACCGTAGAAATTATATATTTATTATTATATGTATATTTATATCTCGTTTACGGCTGCTTTTCAACGAATCGATTAAATTTAATTAGAATATTCTTGAATCGCAAGCTTGATTTATTTGTTTGAGTTTACTAGAGTATCGAGAGATCCCATTGCCTTCTTAGCTTGCGTTCCGGTTCACCGCGCTAGTGGCAGGATGAAAGAGATTGCACTAATGGATTTTAGTTATTTTGAATGGAACTGTGAAATGAGGAGCTCCAGTTCAAAATGCATTTCGACCATTTCTAATTTTGTCTGACGAAAAATCTTTGAGCCGGAAAATAACTTGGACGAAATTCATTTCGAATTGGACAACAAACCTCCAGCGCATTGAAAAGAAGAATTATTATCCAAAACATTTTTATACTTTCATTTCTAGCTAAAATTAATATAAAATTGCCAGAAAATGGAGATTACAAGTGAAAACAAGTTTACAAGTTTAGCCTCTGTCCCAGACCACGACAACGACAAACGACTGTTATCCAAAAACATTTTTATACAATTAGAAACTTCCCCAGTCAATCTCAAAAAATTGTTTGTTTTTTTTTATTTTTACTATTATTATTATTATTAATTTTTATTCATAATTTTTTTACCTTTGGTTTACATAATTTTACATATCACAAGTTTTATTTTAATCCGTAACATTATTTCTATTTTATCATTTTCATTTTGTATGAACTGTTTTGTCTTAACGGTCTTTCTTGACAGTTACGTTTCTACTGAATCCTTTGTCCTTGCGTCGCTCACTCTAGTCTCTTCTCTCGTTCTCATATTTCTTACATTATTCATATCCCATTCTCCATATTTCTTTTTCTACCCTTTTCCTATTATATATATATGTGTGTGTGTGTATAGGTATATAAGTTAATACTCACGCTGTAATTCAGATATAAGTCACTCACGCAATATATTTCATTTTCTGTCATATTGTTCAATTTATAGATTCAATATTTGTTTTTTCAGTTTTTTAGACACTACTTACATATCTTATATTATACATATCTTCTTACCTACATAATATTATATTTCATCTTTCACTGTTATTAATCTGCTACCATTTAATTCCATGATTACATTATAAACTATCAATTTTTTATTGTGTATTATTCAATTCAATATTTTTTATAATTCTAAATTTGTGTGTATACTATTTCTTTTCAATTTTATGTTTCTCTAAATTATGGTTGTTATCTCTTTTGTTCTATAGTCCTGATGAAGACCTGAAATTCAGGTTGAAATGTTGGCATAAATAAATATTTTTTTATTTATTTATGTTTTTCTTTGCTGACCGCACCCCCCGACCATCTTCTCCAATCAGTAATCTACGGTCAACTATCTACACCTCATTAAAAACCAAGTTTAATTTTTAGAAATATGTTGTTATGCACTCTGTTTCTAAAGCGAAATCTAAATTGATAAATACATGAATTCTTATTCAACCACAAACTATCGATTTCTCAAACACCCCGCTACCCTTTCGCTCCATAGAATTCAGCCGTATTAGCGGCATACTCTAGCAACCACAGGGGCCTCCATAACAATGTTACCTCCCTCCCCTCATTATACCGCAGAATGACCTGACTTTCACACACGGACACATGAAGAAAACAATGATCCTGGTCCAGTGTGGATATCCATCCTTCAGTACGGAACGCGGCATATTGACTTTCCCGTGTTGGATAACGCATGGAGCATCCCCAGGTAATTTCTCCCAGCCTCTCTTATATAATCCCGATCACGACTTTTAACGCTTTCTTATTCATACTGCCATAGGAACTTGTTTCATGTTTTTTTCTTTTTCGTACAGGCAGAATTAGAAGGCGTTTTAGCAGTTGCGGTAATAATTTACTTTGAATTATCTTAGTAAGGTAATTTTTTTTGTATGGGTGTGAAAATAATGATATAAAATTACACTACAAGACTTCATAGGAAAAAAAATGTTCGCGGGCAGCACAGCAATATCTTTATACTGAAAAAATCAAGAAAAACAATCTCTTTCCTCAAAGAATGTGTAAATTCTTTAGTGTATCTTCGTAACTCCTGAGTGTCTCAGTGTAAATTTTCATCCACAGTACCAGGTGTTTTACATTTTGAGATTATTTTTAATTTTCTAACCACCTCCATTTCACATAACTCTGAAATTGTCTATAGAATGTGGCATTGTATAATAGGCATTTTGAGAAACTACGCATTGATAGCACTCTAAATTTTATTAATTGATAAATATTACAATCTGACACAACGTTATTGGGCAATAAGTAATAGTGATAACTGATTACATTCATACTAAAATAAAATTATGTAAGAATAATATAAATTTTTAAAAAATCATATAAAAATAAATAAAATATCTCTCTAAATATATGCGAACAAAAGGATAAAGAAAATAAACATAATCAAACTATATACGCGAAAAAATAAATAAATAATCATCAGTTGCATTTACACATTAGAAATTAATTTCTCAAAACGTTCATGGTTATGGCGGGTCAAAATAAATTATTATGATAAGATATTCTAACTAGAAATTGAATTTTGAATATATTTTGTTTAGGTTTTTATATTTTCCTTACACTATGCTCACAAATTATCAAAAACAGTAAATATTGGTTGTTTACGCTTTCAGGACACGCGGGATCAAAAAAATGTCGTATGAATTAATTTAGAAATTGGTTTATTATTTTGGAATAAAAATGCACTGAAAAGGAATCGGAGAAGATTTGAAGATTGACAATGTATGCTATACATATGAACCAGCGAAAATCAAGTCAAAATTACAAAAAGGTATCAACGTGTATACTGGGACACCCAGTACATTCGAAATTTTTACCCTATGCACTTTTAATATGGTAAAAAGTTTTATATTCACAGCAACATTTTTAAATAAAGATTTGTTTGAAATTTTAATAATAATCTGGGTGAATATAACTCCTTCCTAAATTTTATCATATGAACTATTTGTTTTTAAATTTATAATCATTACAGCACTTACTATACAAACGGTCTAAACTTCCAACTCATTACAAAAGACTGATCTACATGACAATAATAAGGCCCATCTGGACATACGGAGTTGAGCTTAGGGGCTCCACTAAACCTTCGAATTCCTCTCGTATCCAATCTTTACAATCCAAAAATCCTTCCTAAAATCCTCAATGCTCCTTATTTTGTAACTAATAAAACCATCCATAAAGACCTAAATGTTCCTTATGTAACCGGTCTAGCCCTAACCCGATATTATTCCTTTCATAATAAACTCCTTAACCACCCAAAACCACTAGTTTCTAACCTTGCTTCCTCTTCCATTCCTGGCAATCCTCGGAGGCGCCTGAAAAGAAGATAGCCTCGTGAACTTATATTGTAAACTGTTTTAAGAGTTCTACTACTGGGTAGTTTCTCTACATCCTGTATCATGTCATTATGTCATTATGATCAAATTTACTGGTTGTATTTTTTATACAGTTGTAAATATCAATAAATAAATAAATACAAAAAAAATTATAATCCATAAAGGTAAAAAACTTAGAACAATAATACAATTTTTTCAACCCTTACATTTATTCTACTTTAGGACATGTCGGAAATACTGTGACCCCCTCCTCAGAAAACATAATGCACTGTTATTTTTTTTTTTTTATACCAGATCTGGTGGGGCTTACATGGTTGATATAACTTATATTATATATATTTTTTAACAGTCGATTATGAGGGGGTATAGTCATACAAATGACACCCCTAACTATATAAAATGTTCTTATTAAACGAAAAAAAATAATAATAAAATAAATAGATAAGAATAATGCTTCTTAATAAAAGAGGAAAGTAAAATTAATAACAAAAAATAATAATATTGGAAGACTTAAATAAAACAAACAATTGTCTTCTAATAGTAAAAAGAAACAGGTTAATTTGAAAAAGGGTACTGTTATTGATTTATAATAATTTATATAATTGTTTAATTAATTATAATTCACGAATAAAATTTGAAGGACAACATTTGTAAATTCACTGTGATAACAAATGACTTTAAAGTCCTAATCGTAAGTTAAATGTCATTAACAAAACTTTTAAATTTACATTATGTTTCACTCATCTCTATTTTACAGCTTTCCTTTACACAATGTACCGCTTCTCCTCTCTCTCAAAATAAATTCTTAGTCCATTTCCAAGATGAATGACAAAATGGTGGATCAACCTCCCGTTAACCTCAATACTTTGGTGTCTTTAAAGAATCTCTAAAGATCAGCTTTCTCCAATTCTAAAAAAATTCTATGACTATTGAAAACCTAAACGTGGTTGACCAATGTAATTGGAAACTTTAAAACGTTCGATACTTAACTACAAGCCCCAATCAAACTTTAAGTGTTCGAAACATTAGGGGCACAATGTATTTTCCAATATTTTTTATAGATATTCAAACATTTATCTTCTAAAAAGTCTTGAAAAATACCTTTCGAAGGTGCTAATTTTTTTTAAATGGCGCCTAAAATAGCTGTGGGATTTTGGGAAATGTGGGCAACAAAACGGAATTCTTCTTAATTTTAAAATCTAACTTAAGTTAGAAAAAATATATTTAAGGCAAAATACCTCATGATAAATGTTTTAGCTGTGTCCATGCAGTTCCTATTTCAATAGGTATATAACGTGAAATTGATGATTTTCAAACGATTTTAAATATTAATATTAGTTAATAAAAATTATGTAGCTTGCCAACTTTATGAAGTATGTGTTATCAATGCTTTAATTCAGTTGACATTTTTTACTACATTTACTTGATTTGAATTTAATTTTTATATACATATTAAAATATAAATATTACATAAAAAACATAAGAAATAAATCTGTTATATAACACTGGACAGGGTTTAGGTTTTTAAAAGGATAGTGAAAGGTTAAGGAACATGTTTTTGCTTTGCCAGGTGAGACTCTGGTTGAAGGTTGGTTTTTGAAGGTTGTTAATGATTTTTAAAATGGTTTATTGTTAAAGGTTTCAATGCAATTTCCTCTGACACTTTAGTCGAGGAGTATATTTTCTCTTATTTTGTTTTCAATTAAAATATAATCCTTTAAAAAGAAAACAAATTTTATGAAGCATAATAATAATTGATCTAGAATAAATTGTAAAAAAATAAATAAAGACAAATCTTCACTATTTTATCTGCGTCTAAGATTAAATTAAATTAAATTTTTTATCTTGGAACAAATATTCGAACACCCGCCCATTATCTAACTTGATCTACAATTATATTGAGAAAAAATAGATTTTATCATCCTTTACAACTACTTTTAAACTTGAATTATTTAAAATTATATTACATATTATTTATTGATAGCAATATATACATAAGCTGTATTTTTTTTTTTTTTTTTATATTTTCATGAAATTGCCTCAATTATTCTGTTTTACACACTCCCTTTAAGAGATTTTTCTTTACTTCTAAAAAATCTGCCATGTTTTTATTCTTGAACCTAATATTTAAAAAATGTAGTAAATTTCAAGTCAAACATAAAAGGAATAGATCAATACCATTATGGCATAATGAACAAAATCAAATTTAACAATAATTAATATATGCACATGGTCAAAAACTAGTTTAAGGAATAAAAAAAAATAATGAAAAGGGAAAATGTGAAAAATAAAATAATTAAGGTAATAACAAAAAAATGTAAAAATAATTGGCTTAAAACTTCATCTCCATGTAATTATTTTTATCAACATATAATATAATTATATCGAAAGCGAATAATATCAGTTTAAAGATTAATGTAAAGGTGGAAAAAATACAATTTTCCTAATATAATTGTAGATTAGGTTAGATAATGGATAGGTGCCGGAAAGTTGATTAATGATTTTTCGAATGTTGTCCGAAATTTAAATAAAGAGAAAAGAAATAGTGAGTTTTTTCTTTAAAAAAACAAATAAAGTAAAATAACAAAACAGAAATTATTTTTTAAAAACTAATATTTTTTTTTTATTTTCAATTAAGTTTAAAAATTCGATCGATAGATAGTCATTGTACAATGAAATACTTTTTTATCAATAAATTCTAATATTTCTAAAATTCATATCGGATGTTGACAATGTTTAAAAAAAAAAATGGATTTTTCACTAAAAAAGTCTCTTTCTGCATATCGTATGTTGTAATTTGTTGAAACATCATTATTTACAACAAATATCCTAAATTCTATACCCAAACGTCTAAACCACCAACCTCTTAACTTCAATACCCAGTTCTGTAGAGTTAAGAATGTGGGTAATATTTCGAGATGGGTTTTATGTAAGCTGACAGTGAATGATGGATTCCATGAATATATAAACGGTGAAAGCTATGCTAAGCAATCTAACTTAGGTCCGACGAGAGACACGTGCAATCCTAGCCTCCGATTGGTATTCCAAAATAATTTATAGCCAACACAAATTTAAAAATTGTAATGGATAAAGATTGTTTATTATTAGTGTGTAGCGTTTATTGAGGAAATAATACGCTTATGTTCCGAATATGTTTCAATATGGATGCAATGTAGTGTACATTCGTAAATCAAACTACCATAAACCAACCGAATCATATAAAAACCTTTTTTCTAATAAAATACACTAATTTTTTTGGTACATTGTGGTTGTACATTGTAACAGTTCAATGAAATGGGTTAAATCGATTTTATTTATTTATTTATTTTTATGAATTAAATAATAATAATTCACTCACTTATAAAAATAGCTCTTTTTTTTCCAAACACTTTTTCATGATTCACTAAAAAGTGATGACCCTGTTTGAGGGTGATTCACTAAATATAAATATCACTCTTTGTCTATAAATAATTAATCACTAACTCAATCAAAAGAGTTGTTTGAATCCATAAATGTCAAAATCATTCGACTTAATATATTTTAGAAACATTGTAGTGATTTTAAAAAAAAAAATAATAACCAAATAACATAAACATTTCTTTTATTAATTATACCATAGCCATTCATTTACCTCAAAAGTTTTTTGCAAAAACTCTATTTATGATTCAAAAAGAATTGATGACCCTGTTGAATGATTCATTTAAAAAATATATACTATTTTCTAATCATTAAGTCAATCAAAGGAGTTAACTTTTTTGAATCAGTAGATTTTAAATTCATCATCTTCATAATGCATATTAAATTCTCTTAAATACTGGAGACTCATCTCAACTCCAGACATAAGCACGAGGTATTTGATATAACTACTGGAATTTTTTCAGAACACATTTCTCTACATCCCTGCTTATTCTTCTTTAACACTATTTATATATATATATATTTATTTGGATTGAGGGACTCCTGGAAGCGTCAAATCGCGATTCCCTCCCTCACAATGCCCATGAATACATTTTTTGACAAAATTTATTGAGCTAAGCCAGGATTTGAATAGGGGTCATTTCATACAGGAAGCGTTCTACCTGCTTGGATCCTTTATAACCTGGTATACTTAGGAGGGAATAAGATAGGGTGTTTCTCACGGCACTATACTCAGCCACTTTTGTACTATTATATAATTCATTCAGTTTTTTTATGCTTGTTATTTAAATTAGATTATTGGTTATTTTTTGTAGAATTTATTTTAATTTTTTTTTTTTTAATTTTTAAAAACATTCTTTAGAGAGCCATTACCTTATGTGCTTATCTCTCGTTCTTGCAGTGTACAATACCAGGCGATCGTTCAGATCTTTCAATATCACAATACTGACACACCCAGACCGACATACAGACGGACAAGAGGTCCCTTCCAAGAAGCGGGCACAGGTGCCAGCGACTAGAAAGCCGTGGGAAAGTAGCCCCGCTAAATACAGGCAAGCCATGCAGTCTCGGTTGCCGGACTTTCTCTAAGAATGCCCCGCCCGTCAGTCTCTCGTTCCTTCCTTGACATCTTCACTTTTGGATTATGGTTATATATATAAATACTCTGACTATTGTTCCTAATGACCTTTCAATCATAGCCAACATATTTCGAGAAATTTATTTTCCTGAAGAATGGATTTTTTTTTTCAATTTTAGCCACTGCTTTAATGCTGCTGGACTTAACTAACTTAAGTCTCCCCCCCCCCCTCTAATTTTAAACAAGCGTTTCAAAGTGAAATAGGACCTCGCTAAATCGGGGCTTTAGTGGGTCGGGTCGGCTGGGAAAGATTACCTGGTATTATTGTTTGTGTTACGATTTCCTCTTTGTGAGATTGTGACATGTACATCAACCAATATATTCGCTATGTGTCTGATAGTCTAACATAAAAATTCTTCAAAAATTAAGATGCTTCTTACAGTTCAGGCCTCCTTACGAGTTCTTGGAACACTGTCGCTAGAGCTGATTCTTGTTGTTGCTGAGATCCTCAAAATCTATCATTCCGACCTATCAGTCCTTGATGATTGCTGATGAACATAATTGCTATATCTGATAAAAAATACTTTGCTATATATTCACGGGTTTGGATATATTCTATCTCATAAGTCCTTATATCCAAGGACGTTATAAAAGTTTATTACTTAAAGTATAGTATTAAATAAAGCATCTTTTCGGTGGTTTGTGGAAGAAACCTCAAGGTAATGTTCTTGTAAGATTTAGTGCAAATTTCTTTTATATATAAATTTAAACTAATACAAATGAATAGAAATGTATGATTGTGTCAAAATAGATTGAGCAGTCTTTTATTTATGTAGAAAGAAAATGATTTACTTAATGTAAACATAAGTAAACATTTTTTTTAAAAAACAGCCATCTTATTGGCATTAAGCTATCTACAAACTGCTAAGTGTTCTCCTAATCAACTGCTAAATGTCTAATACTAAACAAGTAACGTTTTTACAAAATCCCAGATTTTTAAGGCAGTTCAAGAGGAGACCGTCCATATTCACTTTGAATCACTTATCGATAAAAAGTGCTTTGCCTCAAACATCTTAAAAACTCCTTCTCACATAAATATATATATTAAATACAACACGATTTGTGCAATAAAAATGAAAATATAATAAAAAATAATGTTCACTATTTTTTTTATATATATATTAAAGTTATGATTCGAAATAGGGACCAGGAAGGAAGACGAATATTTTATACTGGTTTATTTTGTCGATTACACTGAAACCTTGAATTAGAACAGACTACATTAAAATCGCCTTGTTTGTGGATTTTATATGTATATTTTTATATTGTCATCGACCTTTAGGATTTTTACATTTTGATATTCTTTATAACATCATATCTGTCTAATCATTAATATAATTAAAACTGCAAGTATTTTTCTGTCTTTCATCCCAGTTCCGAGTACACAGTACGCCCGCTAAGCGTTTAGTTTCGAGCCCTTACTTGTTCTGCAATCTCATTGCCTTTGATTACGCTCGTGTCTCGTCTTCCACATTAAGACCAGCTTAATGACCTTCACCAGTTGTTTGAGAACAATAGGATTTTTACTGTAATAACGAAATCATGTCATAATCAATGCAGTAATCAGGAATAATGTTATTTTGCATTCCGTCATATTCTCTCGTCAGATACCTTAAAACGTTCAAACCAATACCGTATCAAAACATTGACATATCCCGACCGATTATCTAAGACCATTTAGCATAAATTATTTGTTCCCAGGTGAAACCCAACTTTCTTCTCTGGTCCGAAAATTTTTCTAAAACCCGTTAGGGAAATATTTCCGGAGAGTTGAATAAGAGCAAAGGCAGCCTAACGAACCCTCCAGCGATCTCCGTAATTAATTTAATAATACAGTTCGTTCAACCTGTTCCACTCGGTATCCCATATACACTGCCTAGGTCTCGGTCGTATTTCTTCCCATAGTCGTTCACAACGAGAGCAATGAATTTACCAGATTTTATATAGAAAATGGTAATTTATTTATATATCGGGTTTAAAAAAATATAAGTTGCTGATGAATAGTATTTTTTACTCTTAATACATTTTCCCACAGTTATAACAAGTATTTAACAATTTTTATAGCAATATCCTAATAAAAGAATACAGTTTTCCTATTGACTCTATTGTAAAACATCCCATCTGGATTTTGCTTTCCTTTTGATAAGTTCCATCAAATCATAATTCCATGCCATTATACCACAATAACTTATCAGGAATCATTTATCTTAATCTCACTGTGCGCTGGCACCGTTGTAACGCACGATGCTCCTAACTCTAAGGAACTGGGTTCGAATCCGACTAGGCAGAAAAATTGTCTTCTGTTAAACTGTAACCGTGAGTTAACCCTGTGGGTTCTGGAGCCCTCCTGGAGTCCACCCAGCCTCATAAATTGGGTACACTTAACGGGGTAAAAAATTGGAGGTTGAGCGTGATACTGATCAAATCACCCCCTTGCACAACCGTTGGTTTAATAACAGTTCTTCCTTACAAAGTAATGAATCCCTGTTACAGGGAATTATTATACAAATTATACAGATTTAATTTGAATCAGTATTTATAAATTTTAGCTATTTTATAAGAGGTTCTCTTTAATTCGGTATTTTAGCTTCTTCACTCTCAAAGACAGAAACAAAATGTATTGAAGCAGGAAAATCAAAATAACTTTAGTCTTCAGAATCCAAATTTTTTATTTGCATCTTACTTTTTAGACGATCAAGGAACAAATTTGATTCTAATTCTGTTATAAAATTTGTGTTCAGCCACCTACTACTGCTAATTCAATTCATAGGGACTGTGCCTGTCAGAGCCTTATCTATTTTTATCAAATTTCACCCTCTGGTTTTTTTTACGCATTCTTGAACATATTTTCGTTGCTAAAACTAAGTATTTCGTTTAGAAAACGGCTAGTCCAATTTGGCCCAACGTAGAGTGAAAGTTGGGAATTAATATACAATTAGTCTAGTATAAATTAAATTAAATTTCATTCATTACTTCCGCTTGCCCCATTAAAAAAACTTCCTGTCTACGCCTTTATTTCAAAAACGTACATCGTGTTCGTATTATAACATTACACCCCCCCCCCTCCTCGGAGTAGATAATTGGCTGGTTAAGTGTTCTCTTTTATTCTAAAATATTGTTTTTTAAAATTTCGACGAAATATGGATCGGAAACAGGGAGCATCTAGAATCTGCAATATAGTAAAATCTCAATGGGAATCCTGATATATAAATTGAAAATAAGGAAATATTTTGTAGTTTTGTTAATAAAACATTTTATGAAAAGTAAAGTTCACTATAGTTTTATATCATAGGAGTATTCATGATCTTTAGTTTAACATTTTAAAGTTGTGTTAAATGGAGAAATATCTCCTTCTTTTAGCGTGTTAAAACGATATAACATTTAAAATGATTGAGAGTCTGTTAATGGGTCTGCTAAATGGAGAATATTTTCACGCAACAGACCAGTTGAGCCATTTTGTCTGTCGTCGTTTTGATAGGTTAGTAGCTCGTAGTTTTTTTTTTATTTGTGTTGCTTTTGTTTAGTACATTTTCAAACTCCTATAAAGTAATGTATTAAAATAATGAGGAAAGTTATAGGTAAAAAAAACTGGGAGAGGAAACAAGAAACAACTGAGGTTAAGGAAAGATGAAGTGACGAAGCTATTGGAGAATTGATTATCTCGTAAATATTACAAGGTTACAACAGTTGCCCAGAAATTCCGCTTGGAGCTCTTCAGCATTTAGCACATAAGATCGATTTTAAATAAGGCTCCTCACAATCCTACACATATAACATGTACCATGGGAAAACTTTTTACATTTAACACATCATGAATACCCCTAATATACACATTATTTTCGTACGACCAATCATTAACATTGAAATTTAGATAATTATGCAACCAGTAGAAATTTTACAAAAAAAAAAAAAAAAAATGAAAATGAAATAAGGGGCTATGAAAAAAAAATATTGGACAGAAATAGTAAAGACTATATTATAAGTCTGTAACAATAGAGACAACCCCTGGAATGGCCAAAGCGGCACTGAGGAAGTGGCGTCCAAGCACACGTCCGCTGAGCCCCAGAATTCCACCATTGTCTTCAGATCACGTACGGGACCGCCTGTTCCATATGCGATCGTCCCGGTGTCCTTTCTTATTTCTGTCGCGAAGGGACAAAACGATCAAAGAGTAGCACAATGGAAGTCAGTTACTGCAGTGTCCTTGTTTATTCCAGTCTCCTGGTGAATTCATCACTAGAATTTCGAGTGTTCTCCAAGTCCAAAAGCTCGAAGAAGAAAAAGATGTTATTTCTTGTAAATTTTGGTTAACTTCAATAAAACATGTCAAATTTTCAACCAAATAATGGTGGCAGTTACATTACAAAGAATTATTTTTTCATTCAGTGATCCATATCTTGAAACCTTCATAACATATTATTTAAAGTAGAGTGAATGTTGGATGAATGTGAATAGAGTTCTTTGCGTACAATAATTTTTTTTAAAAGCAGTTTTTTTTCCAAATAATGAAAAATCAATATTTTATGTATTTTTTTCCCAAAGAACATGGAAACTACTCATACTTAAAAGTAACTGACAACTTGATTAACTCTCAATGGAGAAATAGCAGAAGCATTTTCCATGATATTCACCAAAATGTTGATTTCTTGTTGTTTGGTTAAATCATTGGTTTATGAAAATCAATTCCACAGGCGCTCCCTGGCCGAGGCACCGCCGTTCTTACCCCATCAGAATTCAGTACACCCCTTAAATTACAAACATTAGAAAGATGGCAGGCCAGAGGGATGAAAGTTCTCCGAGTAAATTAAAAGAAATAAAAAGATCAGTAAAACCATGGTCAACATGCTACCGCAACAGCCGCAGGGAGGAAGTTGCTCTAACCCGCTTGAGAATAGGTCATACTTTCCTCACGCCTCCACACACCTCCAACGTGCAAAAATTGTCAGCCCATTCTTACGATTAGACATATTTTTGAAGAATGTACTCACTATTTGCCAATAATAAACAGGATAGGACTGACCCCAAATTTATCACAAGCTCTCACAAATGAGGAAGTTAAAGTTACATTAGTGTTTAAATTTTTAAAAGCACGTCGCATTCTTTCTATATTATAACTCCTCTTAGATTTTTTTTTTTTTTTTTAATTCATTATTTTTATTTTATTTATTATTAATTTTTACATAATTTGTAGCATGCCATAGGCGTTGATGACCAGAGGGTTTTACGCCTTTAAGCAACAATAAACAACAAAATTTATAAATAATTGACCAACACATAATTAAAGATGTTAATTGAAAATGAGATGTGTACATCATAAAAATTATATACAATTCAGGAAGAATGATATTTTCTCCTGGATATTGAAAAAATCCCACTTAGTAATGTGAATCAGTGTAAAAAATATATAAATAATAAGAAATAGTAATTTATTTTGAAATTAATTTTCATCGACTTTTAAACAAAACATTATTATGTATGATCATTGTTTATGCAATAGGACCATTATATTATTTACACAATAATAATGTTTGAATAAATATCAGAAGCTCTCACAGACGAGGAAGCTAAAATTACATTAGTGTTTGAATTTTTATAAGCACATCGCCTTCTTTCTAAATTATAACTTCTCTTCGATTTTAATTTATTATTTTAATTTTATTTATTATTAATATTTAAATTTGTATGAATCACGTTCCCCCTTTACATTTGTTTGAATCACATGTGTGTGTGTTTGTAGCTTCATTATAATAGCATGGTGTTGATGACCAGAGGGTTTTACGCCTTTAAGCAACTATAAACAAACAAACAAACAAACAATTCCACAGGAACAATTAGGCATGTAAATTTGAGTGTCTATTAACATTCTTATTAAAGCTACTTGAATTTATTATAATGTATTTTATAGCATTTATCTTCGTGGGAACACAAAGTCACGTGATATTCGGCAAAATTAACACACAAAATATTGATTTTCCGTACTTTTAAAGAAAAAAAAATGTTGATTTCTGAAAACTATTGAACGTTAAGAGATTTATTACAGCTCATATTTTATAATACTTTAAGTAATGTGCTATGAGTTTATTAGTGTTGCGGGTTTTAAGGACATGGAGCTCCGAATGAAAAATGAGTGAAAATGGGAGCATGCACCTTTTATATTTCAATATTTACTTTTTAATGACATTGTAGCTTGTATATTCTAGGTAAAAATTAAATATTTTTTAGCTAAAAATAATGCTCAATTTTTTTATTTATTTGAAAGAACTAAATATAAACTTTTTGTAACTTCTGGAACAGGCACAATTTATAAATCCTCTTAGCAAGGTAGGAAAAGTCGTCAATTTTGACTCTTAACATCAAATAGTTTTTATTAAAGCAATAACAAAATTAGGAGAAAAATAAATCATTCTTTTTCTCTTCAGAATTTCTTGTCTGCTTTTAGAACAATTCATATTGCTATCATAGTTTAATTTAATTCAGTGTCCCTGATATCGAACCTCATATTTATGTCATTCAGATAACCAAAGCTCCCAATGAACCGGGCAGTACTCTCTCGACGCGCATAATAGAGACAGGACCTCTTTGAGAGCAGACATATTGCTCTGTCAATTACCTTATTACAAACAGGCGTAGGACATAATAGACAAGAGCTTGATGAACTCATAATCCGACAACAATAGTGAGCCTTAATAGCCACTTCTAAATTAGTCTCCCAGTGACCTCCTAGCGGGAGCAGGAAGTGAAATCGTCCTGAGTGGTTTTCTACTCCTGAGGAAACCATAACGCTAATTTCTACTCAGTGAAATGTCGCTCTCAGAGGAAACCCATCTGTTGATGCTTCCTTTTTTTTCAAGATTTAATTTTCGGATGTGAACTAGTTCAGTGGAACCAGTTATAATAATTTGAGTTCAATAACAAAAAAATTAATAATTTATTTGTAAATAGTAAATTTTGTCAATGAAAAAATGTTAACCATTTTTGGAGATTAAACACGTTAATATCTGTTTGCAGATTATAAATAAAATCAAAAAAGTTTCATTCATAACTCTATTACGTAAATATTCAACCAGTCAATGTGATTTTAGTTATGTTATAATGTATAGTACAGACTTGTGGAGAATCTGCCATTTGGTATTTACTTAGGTACATTTTTAGAGAAGTTCCCGACACCATCTTCTTTTCAGCAAGTATTCAGAATAAGAAGAAGCAAGGTTAGCAACTAGTGGGTTTGGCTAGTTGGGGATTTTATCACGGAAGGATTGATATCTGGTTCTGGCTAAATCGGCAAAATATGGAGCATTGTGGTCCACATGGAATATGGAAGTCCTTATGAATGAGTTTATTTGTGACAAAGCAAGAAGTAACAAGAATTTAGGATTGTAAGGATAGTCTTATAGGATCATATAAATTATTCTTTTCTAATTAATTGGGAGTTTTGATCGTTAGTCTAGTATTTGGTGTAATAATCAGAATCGACGGGCAGTTTTCTGCTTTTCAGTATTGTATTAGAATTCCAATTCTGTTGTGTATCCAGATGAGTCCTGTGCAGCTGAACTATTTGACGGGGATAGGTTCAGTATTAGTAAAAGCAGGATACTGTAGGAAAAGAAATCATATGTTTATATCAAATAGTGAGGATAATTTGATAGGATTTATTTTATTTTTTTCAATTTTGACTCCATTCTTCAAGGCTGTGATGTGGGATTGTGGAGTTTGGGATACAATAGATGGGTGATTCATTATTTACTGTTGGCATACATGGTAAGAACAGTGTTAGGACGGGTTGGGATGTCAGCTGTATAAATTTATTTATTTAAATATTTAAAGTACATTTTCATTATTTATTTGATGGTATAAAAAAATCCTATAACATATGACATGTTATTTAAGCAATGGTGATAATATAAATAAAAGTAAAATTCTTAGAATTTATTTAATCAAGTGACCTATTATCACTACCTCAGATACATATATAATCAATCATTAACCATGTATTAATTATAATATTGAATTACTTTTACCTTACGCGTGACAGTTTGTAATCTTCAACATTTTTGTTTAAAAGTTAAAAATTGAAAAATTTTCAACTTACTTCAAGTCTTGTCAGTCAAAAATAGTATTAAAAAATTTATTGAATGTCAGTTTTTAATAAAAATGAAAAAATATATTATTATTGAACATCCTAATTATCTTCTTAAAAATATTAAATTTTGCAACATGGTTTCAAATTATTAGTAAAATAAACCATACTAAATCTTTTCGAATCGATTTTGCTTTTATTAGTATCTGGTACGATATAATAGAAAATAGCAATGCATTAATCATTAAATTTCTAATAAAAACTTGCACCTATCGCTGTTATGTTAAAGATAATTAACATTTTTTATTATTATTGAAAAGTTTTTATTTTAGGAAATTTGGTAACCTTAATTTTTATTATTCTATTCTATGTCGATTGAATTGTGAATAACCATAACGAATTAAATAAATTTTAAGCCTTCCTTCTGTAAAAACAAAAAATAAAATTGCACCAGTTATAAATATATTTTTAAAGTACTTGGCCATTACTCCAGGTAATTCCTCTGACGGATATGGTGAGACGAGATGGTTTGAAATTCCGTCATTCTTCGGCTTGTTTCGATACCGTCTCTCTTGGACTCAACTTTTTCTTTCAGCCTTGAAATTCTTTTGAAGCAACGCACGGAGAAGCGATGTAGAAATTATAGAAAAAAATCTAAGGGTTGGTGTCATAAAAAAAGTTTGGTCGTCTTATATTATAACAGTGCCAATATCAATTGTTAAATCAAATTGGAATTAATTAATTAATGTATAATGATACAATTGTTTGCATTTTTTTCAATCTTAAGATTTTTTTTTTATTTCGAGAACTCCTTAAATTCGAATTTATGAAATTTGAATTTTAAAATATATCATAATTTTTTTCACAGTTCCGATGCGTGACTCGAAATTCGACATGTCGGATGGACTTGTACTCACTTATACAATATGCTTTATTGTTGTGGGTTGAAAACCTTCTAGATCCCTTTCAATTGAGGTCTCCACATAAATTCAGTTTATTCCTCTTTAATTGCCTTATTTTATTATAACAAATGAAATAATGCTTTTGGTTTTGGTTTCAGTGGGGGGTGAGTTACACCTAATACTACACCTAACCCAACAGTTATAAAACATGTTATCATACTCATGGACGTGCTTAATTTCCAGTAATCTTTATATTTATCATAATTCTCTGAAGCTTATTAAGCCCCAAGTTATTCATTCCGTAACACAGAGGTAAAGTTCTGGAGGAAGTGTTCATAAGGAATTCCTTGGTTTATTTAGAAATGGTAAATTTGATACTAATCATTAACTTAACATCTCTGGAGGATACTGGACAAAAGTTTATTTTGCTCCAGCTTCACTAACTTAACAGTGATGCTTACATTTATTTCTGTTTGTTGTCCATTAAACTTATAGGTCCTCTAATAAAAATCATATAGTTTTTTAATAACTACGGAAACTTACAGTAAAATATAGAAGAATAGACGATGATATGTTTTTGCAATTGTCATTTCAGTTAAATACTATAGGTATTTTTAATTAAAACATGTGAATTACAGTTACGGTCGCTGTCATCATTGAATATAATACGCAATTTATATAAGGATTTATTAGGAGTACAAGGATCCTCAAGTAAAAAAGTATTTTTAAACAATGATTTAATGACGCAATTTTAAAAAAGTTGATGAAGACGAGGAAATTGTTTCTTTCAATGTTCCAACGTAGGTTTGCCTAACCTTGGAAGTGCTATTTTTTGAAGGTTAAAAGGTCATTTAAAGAGGGCAAATAACCCAATTTTAATGAATGGAATGGAATCGGTACTATCTTTTGCCAATTGAATTCATGAGCAGATCGTTCTTGGCAAGTCCTTTCTAACAAGAAATCCATTAGATCCGAGAGGACGCGCTCGCTCCTGCCAACAATACTCTAATCAAAGCTCTCCGAGACGCCGATCAAAGAGGGCGAGGAACCGGAGGACACGTTAGAAAGCCGAACATGAGAGGTGTCAGCTTTTAGCGGGCCTGGCCTAACGGGTTCGGTGGGCGACCCAATTCGGGATCCGGCAGCTACAGGTGTCTTCGGGTGTCGCTCCTTCCTTCTTCGGCCACTGGCTCAGGTATGAGAATGGGGCTTTCGGACCTCAAGCTTAGAGGTTTATCAGCTGAAAGCCAGGGAGTGGAAAAGTGCTGTCAGTAGGAGAGGTATCAACCTAAAAGTTGGTTAGAGTTACTGCCTTTTTTAATATTCGGCTATCTGAAATTTGTTTTTTCTTATCAAAAAATGCTATTTAAATACATTGAAGAATTTTTAAAAATATCAAAGAGCTTGGTTTACCAATTATCACCAATTAGCACCCAGTCAAAGGTTTTAGTTAAAAATTTAATATTTTATGCTAACAACGGTTTATTATTTTCAGGTATATATGAGCTCGCGATTTTCGTAAATTGGGTTCAGTAATTTGATTTCAAAACTTTAAATTTTCTATGTAAAATTAATTTTTTTTCCCCCACTACGACCGTTATATAGATTTGGTTCTTGTACGCTAATTTATATAGAGAAGACAGTTACACAGCTATACCTTGATCTTAGTTACTTCTAACCAATCTTCTGTTTTTTGACAGATGTTATAAAGTGACATGATATTGCGTAAATACAAAATGTTTTACCATGTTAAATGCTATAAGTATAGGCTTGTGAGCAGCCCTATTTAAAGTCATGTTAAATAGATAAGAGATCCTAGCGGGTTTTATAACCTTTCCTTCCATCACTTCTTGTTATTGTTTACTTTTAAGTTTTGATTAAAGTCATTTATCATAACCTCCCTAAATTGAGTGAAATGTAGAAGTTGTGTGAATATTTTTGGCTACTGAGTGCCTTGGGGATAATAAGGGAAATAAGATGAGCTAATTGATAACTGTCATTACATTATTATTATTGCCTTCCATTGCTTTATTAGTTATAAGAAACATGGAAAACAATACTAACATAATCACAAACCAGGAGCAAGTAACCTTACACAACAAACAAAATGGTGACGAGCTCAGCTGGTCAGTTGCGTGACATCATTCCCCATTTAACAGACTCTCAACCATGTTATACGTTATATCGTTTTAACAAGGTACAAGAAGGCAATATTTCTCCATTTAACGTGAGTTTTTCCATTTCACACGCTTTATCATGTTAAACTAAAGATCATGAATACTTACGCTATAGAACTGTGAATTATTTACGCTATACGTCTGTGCTAAGACAAAATTTACTAAGTAGATTGATTATCCATGTACTATTATTTTTTAGTTAAACACACACATATATATTTATATTAGCTTTAAAAGTAGTATCTTTTGGTTTTATTGTTCATTTTTTACTATCTGACAGTAGTGCTTAGTCTTTTAAAGCTCGTCCTTTTGGAGTTCTATCAAAGAGTAGATTCTCCACATGTTTGTATCATGTAATGCAGCAAAT
>NW_027109491.1:84200-114756 GCF_000696795.3 Halyomorpha halys
AATAACAATAAATAAATTATTTAAAAAAAATCACATCCCATTCGAACACTGTCTATTGAAGTGTAATTTGTTACCTTATACTTAGATATAAACTATTATGACTTCTTTTACGCGAACATACCCAATAGTTATCATAGGTATAAATGTGCATTAGTATAAATGAAAAGAAAGAAGAAATAAATGTTGAGTGAAAAGAGCATTTTGGAACAATTTAGCTATAGAGAAGCAGTACACTAGGCGATATAATTTCTAAAGATTAGCATCATTCTGAATGCCATATTAAATTCTAAAAACGAATTAGAAATAGCAGCAAATTTGTGACTGAATCCAAAGAAATATTTGATGTTGCTGTGGAAGATCTGATAAAACTACAAACCCTAGTAGGATTAAGTTGATCTTAATTTTGCAAAGAGTAAATTGATCAGATGTTTTCCTCCGAAAAGTACACTTTTTGACAGAATTTATTTCAAACCAATTATATGGTATCCCCTACGAATTGATCTAGAAGATAGCTTTATTATTATTAGCGCCTCTTTGTGTCAGTTAATAGGTAAACTGGTAAAAAATGGACTTACTGTCCTAAACCTCCGAGATATAAGCATAATAAATGAGTCCCATTTTATATCCTATTTAGATAGGATATAAAATGGGACTCCTAAAGCATGAAACTACTTAGCTATCTATATAAAACCGAGTGGACCACCCCTAACTGTAATCTATTCGAAAAAAATCTTAGGGGCATAGAGGATCTTTTTTTATGTCTGCATTATTTTTTTTCTGAGACCCCTACGCCACGGGGAAAAAAATATTAAAAGTAGGTACCTAAGATTTTTTTTTCGTCCTCCACCGTCTGTAAAACTAGAGTGTTACTTAGTGGATGTTCATAATTTGTTAATGTTTTACCTACACTATCCTCTTATCATATAATATTGTTTATTAAATATTTAAATTTTTAAAAATTTATTTTAATAACTTTATTGAAATTTACAACTGTATATTACATAATACATTCATTAAATTTGATCTTAGTTAAAATGGAATGTTACAGGCGTGTAGAGCAACTACCCATTGGTACTCTAATGACATTTTACATTAGCAGGTCTCGTGGCCATCTTCTTTTCAGGTACCTCGGAGGATTGTTAGGAATTGAAGAGGATGGAAGATTAGAAACTTGGGGGTTTGAGTGGTTAGGGAGTTTTTAGTGGAAGGAGTGATTGTTCGGGCTAGAGAGGTTACATAGGGAACATTAAGGTCTTTATGTATGATTTCATTTGTGACAAAGTAAGGAGCATTGAGGATTTTACGAAGGATTTTGGATTGTAAGGATTGGACAAGAGAGGAATTCGAAGGTTTAGTGGAGCCCGAAAGCTCAACTCCATATGTCTACATTGGCTTTATTACAGTCATGTAGATCTGTCTTTTGTAGTGTTGGAAGTTTTGACCGTTTGTCTAGTAAGTACTGTAATAGTCGAAATCGACGTTCAGTTTCCTTTCTTTTCAGTCTTGTGTGAGGATTCCAGGTTAATCGTTTGTCAAAATTTAGTCCAAGGTAGTGGATCCGTTAGACAGGACTAAGAGTAACATTATTAAATGAAACTGTAGGACAGTCGGTAGGTTTACGACGAAGGGTAAAATTATTTGATGGGATTTTATATCAGAAGGCTGATGTTCTATGGACACATGGAGAGCATGAAGGAAGAAAGATTGAATAAAAAAATCTTTAAAAAAATTGTTTAGCTACAAAAACATGAGAGGATACACGAGGCAAATGAGAGAGGAATTAAAAAGACTTAAAATTTCAGATGCCGACTGTATAGATAGAGATACGTATAGGAAAACATTGAAAGATCTCACTAATATTGGAAGAAGAAAAAAAAGGGTGGTTCTAAGGAAGACAGTCGAAGATCATGCAACTGCGATGGGAAGAAAGAAAATCAAGACTCCCAAAGAAGCCTAACCATTGACGTTGGTCCTCAGTGGCTGATACGTGACAAAAAAAAATAATAATAATTAAAAAAAACATTTGCATAGATTTTTCAAAATAATAATTTATAGAATTTAGTATATTTTGTTTATAATATTTTTTTACAGTTAGAAAATATTCCAATATTCTGTTCTCTCATCATAAGAATCAAATTGTATTCAATTATCATTTAAATTGGATTTTATGGACTATTTTATAACAAATCCACAGAACTAGGAATAGTACCGTTAGGAAGGAAGTTCGAAGAAATGTTTTTTTAATGAAAATCTTTGAATTGATCAAGGCTCCAATGAACTGACCTGTTTCGAATTCTTAGCTTAAAGAAACAGAGAAAGATAAAAAAGAAATAAATGTAAGTCTAATCTAACTCTCTCTTCTAGTTTATTATCATTAGATTATAAATTAAATGTATTGAATAGAATTATTCATTACAGAACAATTGCTACGCGTTTTATTATAATTACTGAATGAAATTCCTTTAGCTTTCTCTCAATAAAGAAAGCATGCAATATATGATGGAATGAGAAATATGATTGGCTTATTTATAATTAATCAAAGCAAATCCAGCGGAATATTAAAATCAACAATTTATTTTTTGCAAATTTAAAAGTTATATTGTTTTTAATAAATATTAATCAAAAAGTTTAAGAAAATAACGTACAATAACCCACATTAATTAAATAATAGCTAACCCAACAATGCTTCCCTATTGCTAGAGTACTTACGATACATAGAATGAATGGACGCAATCGACGATTAGATACCACTATAGTTGAAATTAAATTTTTATGCACTTATAATTTTATGTCTAACAACGTGTCATTTTAAATTATATATTAACAATTAAAAAAAGAAACAGCATGTAAATTTTTTCTAACTTTCAGAGATCTTACTTTATTAACAAACGATCATTACAATCTTATTTATATAAACCAAACTATTTAATAATAAAAACTCATCACAATTTTATTCTTTATACTTTACACTTCTATAACGTTTCGGCTCTTTCTATTTGTCATCAAATACTTTCATTCTTAAAAATTGAAAACTATTTACAGACCTCCAACTGTTGGAAGTATTCGTAAAATGATAAAAATTCTCCAAAATAACAAACTGAAAAGGTCGAAATGTTACGGAGGTGTGGGGTGAATGTGTATACAATAAAATCGTGATACATTTTTATTATTATATAGTTTTATATTGATAATTAATATTTAATGATAAAAAATTAATCCTACTAGAAAAAATCACGCAATAACCCTTTTTTTAAATTTATAATTACTTTTGGCTGTTTTTGGAATACTGTGTCCCTGATGTCAGCACAATACTATTCAGTTTTGATCACAAAAATAGAATAAATTTATTAGTTCAAAACATTGTATTTTTGCTTTATGTTCCATATTTTACTTTAGGCAATTATATTTTATTTAAATTTTGTTTTATATGTAATTTTTCAAGTATAGGTCATATGATGAAACGTATTAATACACAATAAACCAATTGTCAATAATAGTTTTAATTTTTTTCTTATTTAGTTACTTTATTTTTATGTATTTTTCATGTTAACACTTAAATAATTTTCTTTTTCTTTTTTTTTGTTCACAGGTAAATATAATGCATTAGACGAAGGAATGTGACTTCTGTCATATCATTTGTTTAAAAATAGCCAAGTAAGGTTAAATGAAATATTCTTTTCACAACGTACTTACTCAAACGAAAGGTTTATTGAATATCTTAGCACCTTAACGTAATTATAAACACTTATATTTTTAATATTGTTAATAAATTTATGTATAATCATTACACTTCCTTGAGACTTGTTATTATTGTTTTAATAAAATAAATTTTATCCAATTTTAGTCTCAAGACAGTCTATATTTCTTTATAAGCCCGACGTTTCGGCCAACTTGGCCATTTCAATTACAAATATTGTTTTAATTAAGTATAATAGTGTAAAATGACTGTGATTAAAACTTTTTAATTTAATGTGAAGAATTGACAAAATAGGGTATTTTTGGACTTGAAATTATTTACCTGGGAAGAATGACCTCCATAAAGTTTTTTAAAAGTGATATGATTCTAAATTTGTACTTAAGATTGTTCTTGAGGATCGTCGAAACGTCGGACTTATAAAGGCTTATATAGATTGTTTTGAGATTAAATCAGACAACATTTATTTTATTTATACTATCGCCAATAAAGTTCCTGATTTTCTATAATTAATTACTTTACTTGTAATGAATAGATTAACTATAGCATTCCTGGATTAATTAGTTTCTAATACGACAATTTATTTATTTCACAGATTAAACTTTTCATATATAACATCTGAGAGAGAAAGTATCTTGCTTATTTTTAATTTTTACTTATTTGTAGCAATAACGAAATAATATATTTAATAAAATAAATTAAAAAAGAGAAATGTATTTTAAAATTTTAAATAAGCATTACTTCATAATTTTTTTATTAAATTTGATTAATTAATAAGAAACTACTCTAATTACAATTAGTAAAAAATTATGTTAATTAATTTTCAAGAATACAAACATTAAATATTTAGTAAACTAAACCTATTTAGTTTTGACACCTACAGAAAAATCGTTCGTACTCTACTAGCGAATCTGAACTTACAGCATTGTTCCAGTAAATGTTTTACTAACTTTGAGACTTATGAGATTAAATGAAAAGCAAGGATATATTCTCAAGCTGGAATATAATAAATGAATACATTGATGTTTAAAATCGACCAATGATGATAGAATTACTTAAGACATGCGGTTTTCTATCCTTCAATGATCCCGATCAGTTTCACAAATTTTGGCGAAAATAAGTATTTCTTTGGAAATAACGTAGACCGTAACTGATCTCGTTCTTGAAATTTCGGATCTGTACATAACCTCTAAGTGTCAGTCTTGTCTGTCCTAAAGTTGCTTTGAAAAATAAGTCATAAAAAGTAATTTCATTTTTGGCACCAATCAATGGTGTTTGCATAATTCGAAAAATAAAAATTAAAAAAATTTATTTAAATTTTCGATCAGATGGAATAAGTCAGATGCCTATTTAGATAAATATAATAAATCTAAATATAACTTAGTAATTTTCTCGCCGAATATAATTGTATTTATTTTTTTTTAAATACAAATTTTAATTAATACAAAATTAATTCAGCAAATAATTTATTTATTTCATTTTTAATATATTTTATATTTATTACTTTTTTACATATTTAAGATTTTTTATATCAATTAACAATTAAACTTATTATTTTTATTTCCCTGTAGTTATTTCCTTGTATACGTGTATTTATATTCATAAGTCCATATAAATATTTGTTGTTTTTTAAATGCTGATTAAAATTTATCTATTGTGTAATATTGATAAAAAATATCATATTGTTATGTATATAAATTTTGTTAGTTTTAAAATTTCATAATTCATAATTTCATTCTTTAAATCAAATTTTAAAAATTTATTTTGTAGATATTTTGTCATTTATTCGTTAAATATAGAGAAAATATAGTATAATATAGAGAAAAACTATATTAGGAAAATATAAATGGTTAGGAGAAAATATAAATAGAGTAATAGTGAAAAAATGGAGAAGATAACGTAAAAAAATAGAAAACATACAATATAAAAGAAAACATATATATATATATATATATATATATATATATATATATATATATATCTAAGTATTAGTTATTAGTTATGTATGCTGCCCATGTAGCGACCCAATGTAGATGGGCAGGGCACCTTTTTAGGTTAAAGTGTTTTCCACTCTTATGTACCTGTATAATGAGAGGATTGAAAAATATTATCTAAGATGCTAGCTTTCAAAAACGTAATCAAATACAAAATTAAACCTTTCGAGTAAATTTGAACATTATTTTCTAAACCACATATACATAAGATAAAAAAAAAAAACCTATTTTTAATAGAGTTGCTTTGAACTCGTGTCATTGTCCCACACTATGAACCTAAGGTCCGGTCTCTATGATATTCAATTTGACAATACATTTATTACATGTTAATATCCAATAAATTTGGAGATATGACCACAAACCACTAACCACATCACATCCCAGCCGTGAGATGGAGGAAGATCCAAGTACGACCTTGTTTGACCCAGGTGGGGCCGGTGTGGGAGTTAGGTCACTCCCCTCGGCTCAGGAACTCAGGCTGCACCTGGATATCCTCATCATTTTGTAGATGAGGGTAACTAGGGAAAGAACAGGGAAAAAGTAGTTTATAGATAATGATAAGGATATTTTTAAATCCTCATACTCATCCTTCATATATGTTTGATCACCATTACAATATTTTAAAGCAATTTAAGATTTCTGATTGGAGAAGATGGTCGGGGGGTGCGGTCAGCAAAGAAACAACATAAATAAACAAAAAATATTTATTTATGCCGACGTTTCGACCTAATTTTCAGGTCTTCATCAGGACTATAAAAACAAAAAGACAACAACCATCATTTAGAGAGAAAAAAATTATATAAATAAAAATAATATAGATAAAACTATATATATAAATAAAATAACAATAATAAAAATAAATAAATACAAATATATAATTTGGAAATGTACTATGAAATACATTATTTATATATATATCAATGTGTTTAATGTATAAATTTGTTGCTTACATTTATATGTATATAAATAATAATGTAATCAATCTACTACTCTCTTGTCCATAGTTAGTAATCAACTTATTTATTTTTTCATTCCATTATTGTGTATATTTCCAAATTTTTTTCTATTATTTATTTTATTTTATTTATTTATTTTTATTATTATTATTTTATTTAGATATATAGTTTTATCTATTTTATTTTTATTTATATAATATTCTATTTCTTTTTTTTTTCACTAAATGATGACTAAAAGACAACAACCTTTTTGTTTTTATAGCCCTGATGAAGACCTGAAACCAGGTCGAAACATTGGCATAAATAAATATTTTTTGTTTATTTATGTTGTTTCTTTGCTGACCGCACCCCCCGACCATCTTCTCCAATCAGTAATCTACGGTAAACTATATACTCCTCAATTTAAGATTTCCATTTCATGAATTATTTATATAGTACTAATTCATTTATTAAAAGCATATTTGTTTTAATACCACCCTCTCCGTCTATAATCCAAATATTAAGAGTAAAACCGATTTTATATGTGAATTTTGTCTTCATTAAACCATTACGTTTGTATGAAAAAAAATTGTAACATTACATAGGATATCTCACTTTCAAAATCTAGTATTTAATTACAGTTTAACTGCGAAGAAATGTTTATTGATAATTCGTGAATTCTTCCACAGAACCTACAATTTAAGATGTATAGTCTTTACAACATGGAGCATTGGCCTACAACCCGTAAAATTCTCCAAGTTTTTAATTAGTGAACTTAACATGAAATACCCAAATACTATTGTCACAAATAGAGAGAAAAATAAATAAATAATTACAAATTTAAAACATTTTTTTTTTTAATTTTTAAGAGGGAAAATGAATACACAACCCGTAATTATTGTGTATCTAGATAAAACTAATTATTTCATTAAACAAAAATAAATCGGAATGGTCTTAAATAAACTTTAATTAAAATGGCACCTCTGATTTTTCTTTATTAAAAAAGAAAAATTAACGAAACCCACTTAGTTAAAATTGGAGTGTGACCCGTGTTCCATGTGTTCTGTGTTCTTGGCTCCATGCATAATCACAACCATTTTCTGCCAATTTAGTCCACCATATTTGATGATTCTTAAATTTATACATTTAGCATAACATTTTACGGGCTACACTATTCTTCTAATACCTTTTTCAGTGCATATTGGGTTGTGGTCTGAGTGTTATATCTACTCAAATACGACTGTTGAAACAGAAACAGAACCTCCTTATCGAGTAACGTAAAATTTAGGATTGTATAGATTCATATAATTTGTCTGAGGGTTCCAAGGGTTCTAATGTATTCCTATTTTGTTTTATTTAATAATTTAAAAAAATTAACTACAGATTTTCCTTGAAATTAAATTTGATCTACAGAGGCAATATGCTGAAGAATATTCTTTTATATGAATGCTTTTGTTAGTGTTAAATGGCCCATTTACGGAAAATACTAAGTTGATTAGAATGTATTTAAGGTAATTCGTTTGAGGAATGATTTCTGAAATTAATGCGACTCGGTATTTACTAATATAATTGATTGGAGTTCTGTTCATCGGGTTTCATCTGTATGAAACGATAAAATAAAAAAAAAACTTTAAGCTTCAACTTAAATCGCTGGAAAACAATTTTCCATTCGTCCACTTTTATAAAAATGAAGATGGTTGAGATAATGATGGAATTTTCTCGAGCCGTTTAGTGAAAACGCGCTGGTTTGATTTTGATTACTTACAATTGGTTTCTGATTGTTTAAATCGAAAGCATCCAACAATTCTCCTAGACCAGGATTCGTTCACCACAACTATAGTTAATTTTAAAAAATATTATTCTAAAAAATATAACGCTTTAATGTTATAATGTTTTCATGAAACTTATGGGATAATAATTTTTACTAGGAATTCCCAGTTTGAATCTGACTGTTAGGTGGTCGTTAATGTTTATTTATTATATAAATGATACTCAAGATTTGTCACCAAATCCTAAATGGTAAGATAGTTATTGTTTTAAGATAGTAGAATAATTATCTGAGATACTGTTTCGTATTATGATGATTATGATGTATCTGAGGATAAAAAAATAATGACGAACGATGGAATTTATTTTTTATTGCAGTAAATACTTTTATATTACAAGAAAGAAAAAAAAATTCATTTACCTAAACTATTTCTAGAGAAGACGGGTATTTTACTACAAGCTTACTGCAATAAATACTATTAGAACAAGAGCCCAAGGGAAGAAAAAAGGCAGTTATTTCACCCCAATTTTTGATTACTTTAATGAAAACTATGTATAATTACTAGTGAAAAATTGATGAGTCTGGCAAGTATAGATAGGGAGAATAAAAAATAGCGGCTATTTTTAAACGTTAAAACTAAATTTTTATTCGAGCTCTATTTCTTTACAACTACCAACAACAATAGAAAATCTAAGAGAGCATCATTTAAAGTAGAGTAAATTTTCTAAAATATGAGCCCTAATAGAGCTATTCACGTCCAATAGTTCTCGAGGTATAGCTTTTTAAACTGCAACAATTCATAAAAGTGTTGTATGGAACGAACTGAAATAGGTGTAGTTAGTTAATTTTTTTTGAGAAATCTATATCTCAGGAACTATGTGACGTACAGATGTCTATTAGCACTCAAATTAAAGCTAGTTTAATGACCTATAAAGTAGTTTGTGTCGTTTATTTTCGTAGGAGTAGTAATTTTCTTGAAATTTGCTAAAATACATTGATTTATAGTTGTTCGGACAAATTTTCATTGGACAAATTTATATTCATATGTGAATATCATAAAAACTACTTTTTAAGATATAGAGCTCCGAACGAATATTTAAGGTTTTGAAACAGCCGCCATTTTTTATTCTCCCTACCTATACTTGGCAGACTCATCAGTTTCGACTAGTAATTATAAATATTTTTCATTAAATTAATCAATAATTGGTATGAGATAACTGCCGTTTTTTCTTCCCGGTTCTTGTACTATATTATATCACGGGTAAGATATGAATCTCTAATTCACCTTAACTATTTTTTGAAAGGACTGGCATTTTACTACAATGAATACTGTTATATTACGGGAAAAAGAATTTTAGATAGAAAAAGTATTTTAAAGCACTGTATGTGTAAAACTAATAATTATCATTAACTACCAAGCTAAAATTGCAACAGTAATTTAAATATCAGCCTTTAGTAAATATTTTGCCACGCAAATGATCATATAGTCTGAACTATGTAATTAGTTGTAGGTGAGTTTTATCTCAATTTATTCATTTTTCATCCAATCATTCATAAATAATATATTATGGTTTATATCTAATACTAGCCGAATTATTTACAAATATATATATTCTCGTTTTTTTTTTCGTTATGTAGAATGAAGATACTACTTTCAAGGATTACTAAAAATTTGTTTAAAATTCATACTTAAAATTTTACGTATTAAAGCTATATAAAATTTTATAATAAAATAAAAATCAAAGAAAATTAGTCAAGATTAGATTAGTATACAAACGATGCGAAAGTTAAGAATATATGAAATAAAAACAGATAAGCAATATTAAATATATTTTAGAATATGTATGGTATCTAATATTATTTTTAGCGTTGTGCTCTAAACATGCAAGATTGTATTTTAAGGGCCAGTTTCATCTCTTTGAATGTAAATTTGGAATGAGTTGACTATCTACAGCAGTATAAAAGGACAAAGTTTGCTAAACTTTTATGAATAATGATGGGCTAAAATATAAATTATTCAGGACTTAATATTGGATTAATCTGATCGTTTAGCCTCCCTAAATACATCTTTTGAAATAATAATCCCTAAAAAAATTTCTAAATTTAATAAAAAAAAGAAACTAAACCATCCTTAACTGACAATATTCCTAATGATTCTTAATAATAATTCGAAAAATGGAACATAAAAAAAATTATTTAAATTTTCCATCAGATGGAATTAGACAGATGCCTATTTTTATAGTTTCTCACCGGATACGATTTATTTCTTAAAAATTGTGTTACTTTTGGCCTAATTCTATTTTTAAATTGGCATAATTCTAATTATTTTTTTTTTATTTTTAAATACAAAATTTATTTTTGTATATTGTTTTTTGTATATTTATTTTGTAATTGTATTTATTTTCTTATATGCATGTATTTATATTTATAAGTCCATGTAAATATTTGTTGTTTTTTAAATGCTGATTAAAATTTATCTATTGTGTAATATTGTTAAAAAATATCAGATTTTTATGTATATAAATTTTGTTGGTTTTAAAATTTCATAACAGTATCTTTAATTCAAATTTAAAAAATTTATCTTGTAGATATTTTGTTATTTATTCGTTAAAGAGAAAAACCGTAATACCGTATATTTTATTTACCGAATATGTTTTATTATTATTTACCGAATATGTATGGTATTTTGTAAAATATTGCAGTTTTATAACTGACAAAATATTGACAAATGGATGATTAAAATTCAATATCGATTCCAATGGGATTATGAATTTATTGAATAACTTAACAATAATAATAATAATAATAAATAGAAAAAAAAAAGAATTTACGCTTTCCGAGATAATTCATTTTTTCCAGTAGATATTAAAAACTATCATGGCTCAGATAAGCTATTACCGTGCCGTAACTCTTAACGTCAATCGCGAATAACGTTCGTAACTGGAGGATTTCGAAATCATATTTAGTATCGTTTAAGAATTGTGATCGTTGTAGTTAGTGGCTTGACTGTGTAATCAATTCGATCGGAGTCCTAATATTACACCCGTTCATTTCTACCTAGCAGGTAGAAGTGTTAACTATTTTATTGTGTTACGCCCATCAAATAAGTAAATTTATGTATATACACATAAACATTTACGTAAGCCGGTATGAAAAAATACTATAAAATCAATTCCAGTATAAAGTGAGATTTATGACCATGACTTAGTATTTATCGCATGGTGATTAATATATTGTTTGTCAAATTTCCCTTATAAAGTTCTAATGAAAAACAATAGAGTGACTTTCACCCTCTGCATGGTGAATTTGTGCAAACTATTTTAACAATTGCATTGTTTTACAACCTTTTTTTCTTTTTTAAATTGAGAAATATAAATGAAAATACGAAGGCATAAACATTTAACTTTCCTTCAAGTGTTATACAACGAAATTTTCTTGAGATAATTGTTCAATTCCTTAATCAGTTTTAGTTGTTCAGAAGCTATCATATACGAGACGAGATACAAAATCACATTTCTCTTTTCGAAGTTATTTTTATTCTTTTTACTTGTCTTCATAATTTATTTGTTATCTTTATTAGTTTTATAAAAACATGAGAGCAATCACTACTACACAATCTACATATAATTTCAACAGCAATCCACATACAAAGGACGGCTCCAATTTCAACCCAGATTTTTTTACAAGAGTATCTTAACTTCTTCCACTTCCTAATGTTTTTTATTTATGAAATATTATTCCCATTAATTTAGTACATCCATTCTGAAACTTTTTTTTTTTTTAGGTATAGTTTTATGCAAATATCTTTGCAAAGAGCCATGCCAAAATATTTTATGATCGACCAAACAAACTCCAATAGGTAATTGTAGTTGTGGCACAGTTTGCCAACTCCCTGTCCCTCTCTCTATTACGTCAATAAATGGAAGGAATTGTTTGTTTCTCGTTTTGCTCGTTGTGCTAGTCTAATGGCAATAAACTTATAAAATAATAATAACAAATAATTTGACCAATAAATTTTATTTTTTAGTTATCACAAAATTTTAATAATAATGTAACTTATAGATTCTCTGGCTGCATTATTTTAAAATATTTTCTAGACCTTCCACTGTTATTGAATAGCAGGACTATAGGAATTTCGTTTTGTACATTTTTTTTTAAAACATTTTTTTTTATACATTTGTATATTTTAAAAAAAGTACAATTTTAAAAGAGTTTTTTTTTTATTTTAGTATGTATGAGATCATTCATCACTATTACCTATTGCCCACAACTGTGTGGCAGATTGTAATATCTATCAATAAATAAATCTATCTATCAAAAAAAAAAATGTACAAAACGAATGTAACATAGATTATGAATCCAATATAATCTTGTTTATGATTCAAATGTAATCTACTTCAACTTTTTATCTATTTATTTATATTTTTGTATTAATCCTTAACCGTTTCCAGAACAGTTGCTTAAAAATTATATTTTATTCTTTATGAAAAGAAAATAACTCTTTTATCAATTTATATTTGTTGTAAAATTGAAGAAATTAAGATCAACAAATAAACATATTCTTAATACTACATTATCGGAATTTAAAAAATAAGGAATATTAAAATTTAAAAAAACTGAGGTCTGCAATTACCGATATTTCTAGAACTATATTTTTGTTTTGATACGTATCCTCGTTAAAATCATTTTATATGAATTGAAAACAACAATCAAATTGAGAGTTAAGATTTTAACGAAAATACTTCTTGTCAGCACTACTGATTTAATCAAAGGTAGAAGAATTTCTATTATTTACGAAATATCATCATCATATTATATAAAAAAGTTTTCAGTGATCGCCGTGTAATATTTTATTTCACTCTCTCAGCGCATTGAAAACTTAAATCCTGAACAGTTAGAAAATTACGCCATGAAGTCTATTTCACAAGCTATTGTAAGCCAAATATTTTATTGGATTCAAAAATTAATTTATTTTTTGGCAGTATATATAACCGTACAAAGGTTTAAAATACTCCGAAAGTTGTGTAATGGAATTCTGATTAAAATGTTATGGGAATTGGACTGAAATCTGATAAAAGATACAATAGCAGGCAAGTTACTGCTTCCTACATCGCTGTTCAGGAAACTTTAAGTTAATATGTAAAAGCTAGAATGTATTTTCAAATAGACATAGTAAGATCTGTACATCTCAGATATTAAAGAATACAGTTCCAAATTTTGTTTGTTTATAGATAAATTGCGATAAAAAATAATGGGATAAGATTTTTTTAAAATTTTATTGAATGCCATAATTTTGAATTATGAACAAAAATTAATCCAAATGAACCGTGATCGTTATCAAAATCAAATTTAAAATATTTGTAGTTATGTTTTGATTTTAAAAAATAATTACACAAATTTAATGGGTAACGTACCATTAAAAACACGATGCAATCTTTCATTCCCCGTAGATAATTTCATAGCCATATTATCGTGTAAATGTTATCTAGTCATTCAATTGTTCTTCATAATCGTGTGTAATTGTAAATGTCCTCACATGTAAACGTTTACGCAACGAAAGTCCTCTGTCTTCAAGAACGACACGACAATAAGACGTACTTGCTTCATAGAATAAGTTCCTGTCCAGTCATTAGTATAATGTCCGTGAAGGTTATGAAAACTTCCAACGTGCATTTTCTCTTCTTAGTTTTTTTTTTACATGAGATAATTAGTGATAAATGTTCTTGAATGATTTTATGAGTGTTTAAAAGTGACGTGGATTTCAACTGCATACAATTTTTTTTTGGAGGTGTCAATAATTGAATCGTTTAAAACCCAAACTCCTTATATTCATTGTTCTGAATTGTATAGCTGAACAACCTACATTTTAAATGTTGCCTTAGATTGGGTTTTCGGAGACGTCTTATAAATTTTTAGCTTACATAAGTAGAAAATTACCCATACCCCGGTGATCGAAAGAGAATTGTGGATCTTTAGGGCCCTAACCTTGAGGGAAAAACCTGGCGGCCGAACATGATTCTGACCAAATCACTTCCTTGCACAGCAGCTGGTCTAGAATTACTTCTTACAGCTTACTGAACTCCTGACCCTTCTGGTACCAATAATAAAAGGTCCCAACGAAAAATCTTTATATGCATGTCAGGATCCTAAGCTTTTTGATCAATTGAATTTAAGCCATGCATAGTGAAACATTTAAACTTCACTTTTTTAATAAAATTGATGTTTGTAAAAAGTTAACATGGCCAGTCTATATTTTAAATGGCTCAGCTATAATTTTTTGAATCCCTCGAAGCATTAAAAACCAATCTAATTAAAAAAGTGGAGTTGTATTCTATGTAATCGTTGAAAATATTAAGCAAAATTAATAAGTCTAATTACATTAATATTAAATGCTTTAGTTTTACAAAATATTAGGAGCTAGACTTTATATGTAATCATTTTTAAAATATTTGTTTTCTGATTAGCATAAATATAATTAACCGCAAATTTCATTCACTTTCTCACACACGCACGCATATACTATATGTTCTTTGATTTTTGTTTTCAACCGTATTATTACTTACTAGAAGAACTAAAGGAGTTAATATTTCAAATCTATTTTTAATATTACTATTTGATCATAGTAAGATCTTAAAAAGAGTTGTATACTCTTAGTACAGACAAATATGTAAGAATGTAGTTCAGAGTGCAATTACTGTATCTTTCGGAACCTGGTTCAGTTCCGGTTGTGGTAGATAATTATTTATAACACATATGGATCGACCCTGGAACCGGAAGACACCCTCCTGAGGTCCTCTTAATTGCTGGAAAAACCTGGTGATTGAGCATAGTACTGATGAAATCACCTCCTCGTAGAACTGTTGGTCTAGAAATATTACTTGTTCACTGACCTGTTTAAATTATGCTAATGATAATATATTTAAATCATTATAAAAACATAAATATGTCTTTTTTATATTCATTTAATTATATGATAATTTATATACAGTATTCTATAGTTTCATACTAAAATTTTGTATTATTTCTCTGAATAAAAATATTCTACATCTTTTTTTAATAGTTACCCTAACCACAACTTTTTAAACTCCACCAACTGTCATCTATAATGAGATATTAAGAACACTGTATGAAAAATTGACTCTCTTCTGCATTCAATATCGTATGCCCAACAGTGCCGGCCGAGTTGGCAGAGTACTCGAAAGCACGAGATCCGGTGAAACTCGAGTTCGCCACCAACTCCCCGACTGCTACCGAATCCACAAAAGCCACCGGCCCAAGAAAGCCATTTAGACTTTCGTTCGATCCGAGTTAGACAAAGCCTCCCAAATCGCTCACTTTCTAATTTGTATCTCTTTATTACAACCCTACCATACCCTTGGCCACGCCCCCTGTCCCCACTTTCCCCACTTGGCTCTCTGAGGATCGTATTTATTCATTGTTATATTTTTATAAGAGATTTGCACGTAAATATATTAAAGCGTGAATTATTTATTCCATCTCGTAAACAAGATCTTTATGTACAGTATAGATTTTATTGTCCTCAAGATGTTGAGATAAGTTTTGAAATTATAATTTTTTTCCCACAGCGCAACTGCATAATAATATAAATTCTATTGCCATGAGAGAATTGACTGTCATGGCAGTACTATGTACAGCGCGATAGATGTCACTATATTTAGCTCTAGTCCCATTTTTGTGACAGTACTATGACGATAGAAAATTTCCAGCGTTAAAACGAACCTTTTCTTATTTTTTCATGTTAGCATATCCCCCTCACATGTTATAGTCTCATCCTTATGTTCTCAGACTGGCTATTTGTCCTATTATTGTTTCAGATATAATTTTAATAGAATATTTTTGTACTCTATGGAAAATAAAATCGAAACAAGGTACCAAATAAACAAATTATTGATCATCCGTTTACCCCTTAAAAGACTCGATGCCTTTTATCTTAAAATAACAGGTCTACAATCCTAGTTAATAATTTTTCAGGAGCTATTTCAACACCCACTACTCAAAGACTAAATGTCACCTACAAGAGGATATGTATCAGATAGATTCTATCCATATTCGGACAGCCTGATGAACAGCCACAAGACCTTGGACGATATTTTATCACTAAAATCGATTTTATCAAAAAAAGTAATTATATATCAAATATATATTTTTTTTTACATTCCCGAATGTAGACGATTGAAATCTACTTTGTTTTAGTCACTGATTGACAGTGAAGAGTGTTGAAGACTCTAAAGGATTAAATAAACTCGGATCAGGTTGACAAAGTCTGAAGAGAAAGCCTGTCAGGCGACCGAAGGACAAGACGGGCCCCTTTGAGCATAGGCTTCTTTTTTTTCTTTATTCAACCCCTTTATTCATTCCAGTTGAATAGATTTTCTTATAGATTTTATTTTATTTTTTTTTTTCGGTGGTCCCTGGGACATAAAGCGTTCATCGTGTGTGCTACTGGATTTCTGCACTATCGAATATCTATGAATTTATTCCTACTTAAAGGGGTCTAAATATAGAGAATTTATTAGATTTATTAGAAAATAGTTATAATAGATGATAATTTATCCCAACAAAAGACAAATATAATAGACTATAATATATTTAGATAATAAAATCTTGACTGTACATAAAGTTCTTGTTTACGAGATGGAATAAATAATTTTAAAAAATTCATGCTTTAATATATTTATATGAAACCCTATAAAATTTAAATTTGTATACCAAACTTTGATGAACTCTCGCTGGTGTCATAACTGGAATTCGTCGTATAATAGTAAGTTTCGTCGTTGAAACTCGTCGTATAATAGTAAAAAAAAAAATCAGTCGTTTCACCGAATAAACATTAAATTTTGGCGCCCAAGAGCCTTTATTACTATATTCTTTCCCGGCACGTCAGATTATATCACTTTGAAGAATTATTTTGTTATATTTCGCATTTAGATCCATTTTAAAGCGATACTATCAAATTTCTTCTCCTGTGTAATAATATCTTAAGCAAATACTTCAACTCTAATTCAAAATAAGTGATGCTTGTTGTCAAACTATAACTTTTGTGACATTATTATAATACCTTGAAGCTTCCTTTTTATTTTGAGCTTAATTGATCTCATGACAGAAATTAATTAATGATAGTAAAAGATAAATCACCATAGGAAGCTCGTTAGTATAAGAGCTGTCTCGGTCATCCATCATTTGGTAAGGTCCTCATGATGGACAAACCTGATGACCAAACCAAGGAGATTAACAAAGAGGATCTGACTATTGATGATACAAAATATTTTACAATCGGATCATGTTACAGATACATAATGTTTCAGGTGGAAATCGATTCTATCTATTTATTTCCTTGTATTCCTTCTTCATCTCAATTCGAAGAGAAAGGCTACGATCGTTATTGCTCTGGTTCAACAAGTGATCGATCAGCAATCTTTACACAGATGAAGTAGAATTCCTAACTGAAATCTTAGAAAACCAGTTGGTTATAGGTTCTGAATCGAAAGGAAATGTTATGCAATACAACGATCCTTATAGGAATAACAAGAAAATCTAACATTATACAACATTCCATTTGTCTGCGGTGGATGCTGTATATCTTTTGGTGAGAGGCTGAGTGACGAAACAAGAAATTAATATGCAAAGTAACGTTTTCACAATGGAGGAATCGATAGGGTTGCTCAAACAAAGATACTCTTGACGTGTTTTGACAGGCGATATAACAATTTTAGGTAAAATGTTGTTTCCGTTTATATCAGTTAGTCTGAAGCTAAAAATTATGAGTTTATTTTTTGTATTTATTTATCGAAATTCACAATTGTATTAAATAAAATACACAGCTAATAAATATGATGTGAGCTATGTCACAATGGCATGATTCAGTCCTTTGGAAAATCTATCCGTTAGTATGAATTCAATATCATTTCTAGAGTAGGAAGTCTTTTCAGAAACCTAGGAGGATTCGAAGGAGGAAGCAAGGTCAAGAACAAATGTGTTTGAGTAGTTAGGAAATTTATCAAGGAAGAATTGATATGATTCTAGCCAAATCGGCAACACATGGAACATGGAGGTCATTATAGATGATTTTATTTGTGACAAAGTAAGGAGTAAGGATTTAAGCAAAGAGTTTTGACTGTAAGAATTTGATACGAGAAGGATTCGATGCCAAGTGGAGCCCAAAAGCTTAACTCCGTACAGGTCTGTTATTGGATTATTTTAAGCTCAAACAAGCCTTATAATAGTCATGCAAATGTTTTTTGTAATAGTCGTCATCAATGAATCTAAAAGTAAATACTCTTACCCCAAAATTTATATTCTTTTATTTATATATTTAGAGGATTGCACCTGTTAAATGAAAATATGCTTCTTTTAAGATGCCACAATCATTTAAATAAATAAAAAAAAGTGAATTATTCTTTGCTTTAAATTACCTCTTCAACTCAGTAAGGAAATGCTGAAACAATTTTCTCATTGTACTTATAGAAAGTGCGATACGCTTAGACAAAAGAAGAGAGCATTATGGTAGAGATAAAAAACATCAGAGAAGCGTTCTTTATTTCCTCTCAGAGTGTTGAGGTAGGTGAACGTCATCAAAAATGTAGATATTACTCTCTAATTCTATATAACTTAAAATAATAATAATAAAATAGTTAAATGGCCTAATCATAAGGAACTCCTACACGGTCGCCGAACTGACAATAAGACCAAAGACTGAAGTTCAGTATCAGTATTATGATGAATTACCGAGAACATTTTGAAACCTGATCATTTAAAATTTCAAGTGGATAGGAAATTGAGTGGAAAAGATGCTGCGAATGCTTCGTTGATATTGTGATTTCACTTTATTCTTGCAGACAAATGCCAAAATATCCTCTATAATTATTACGAATCGAAAGAAACAAGACACAAGATCCACACTGTCGATATCCCATTTACAAGTAAGTCTCAGTCAGGGGTCTTCGTGATTCAAGCCAGTCACGTCAGTCTGGCGTTTGAATGGAGACTGTCAATCCAACTGACCGTGTAGGGATCCCTTTAGAATATAGCTAAAGTCTTCCCCGTTAAAAACCGCCATATTTGAGGCACTAAGCGAGACATTAAGTTAGTACAAAGACATGTACTATTTGTTACTGCGAATTCTTAATAGTAATAACTAATTGTAGAAATAAAAAAAAACATTTTTTATTCTAAAAAATTTTTAACTTTTGTGACAAACTTGACATTGTAAACACTTTAAGTTACAATATAAAAAATCTAGAATAAAAAAAGTTACGTTTAAAATTTTCCTTCTGATGATAGGTAATACCTACAGTATTTTTTTTCTTTTTTTTTTTAATTTCCTTAAAATCAAAATAACTTGGTAAACTAATTTATTTTAACCTGGAGGGAGATGCTAGTGATTTTTTATGAAATATTTCCATACATCGATGAAACTACTTGTTTCGAGTCGACCCACGACATACACGAATAACGTTAGTCTTTAGATATTCCTATTTTGACAATTGTTGTAGAAGGTTGCTTGATGAAAATGGATACTTTGAACGGCTAATAATTTTTCTAAACGTAATAATATTGCATCCTCACTGATCCTGTTAAATCCATTGTCGTGATCAAGGAAAATTATTTGGGAAAAAACGTCATCTTGTTATAGAAAGATAAAACTTCACAAACCGAATCGGAGAAAGGAAAAATAGCATAGGATCGTCATGTTCTTCGGAACCGTAATCACCAGCTTTCTACTTTTGGGGGTTTCAAGATCTGATATGGCGCTCAGCTTATGAGACGCCAACAATGACACTTTATGGGACGCTAACAATGTCAATTTATGATACTCTCCCTGAGTCGTTGATGGTCTTAGCGCATGTCGTCAGTGTTGAAAAGTGAAAATAACTTTCTTCCTGACGGTTTATGGTAGAAGTTTGAAATGGAAATAGTCATCAAATTAGGCGATTTGAAATTTTGACGAATACTTGTCAAAAAAATCTGTTTCGTGGTTAATAAACATCTCTTCCATAAGGCGCTGCCTATGAGGAACTCGCGAAAATTGGTCATAGTTTAGCTTGGCTTGTTTAACTGTGTTCAGTTTCTAATGAAACGGGGCAAGAATATTCCAAATATTTAGATTTTCGTGAGAGAGAGAAAGAGTAATTGCTCGATGGTTACTGAGCCACCATTCTATATGGTAATTATCCAATTAAAGTAATTATTAGTCTTAACGTGAGCATATTAGATGGCAAGATGCGGAAACACTGTTTTTTACGAAACGTATTTATATAATTTTTTTTTTATAGGTTTAATAATGAAAATTCAAGGAACAGATATGACTTTTTTTATAGTAGTATAATGTTTCTACCAAGAAGTACTATTTTCTATAGTCAATTTTAGCATGAAGTATAATAGTTCGTTTAGAGAAAGTTACTTTTGTAGGAAAAAATAATTTTAAAAAAAAGGAGCAACTCAAAAAGTATCTTTAATTCAAGAATGAAATTATGTTAATTTATATTTTTAACGCCAATAGCTAAAAGAAAAATTTATCAATCAACCTACCTTTTCTCCTCAAAATCATTACTTTTTTTTTATAAGAGAAAGTTATGCCTAGTTCTTAAGATAGAACTTGACTTTCTTAATAATAATAACAGAAGAATGGTCTGTACGGAAGAGACAATTATCCCTTTCAAAACACGGACAATAATTATTTTAAAAAATCATTCAGAAACTAAACACGAATTTTTACAGCTAGATTTCATTTTTTCCATCAAGCCACTATAGCCTGGTGAGCATTGTGAAGGAAGCTCAAAGAAATCCTTTATCCGTCGGCTAGGATAGAGGTCCTTTTCACGGGTGTCCTCCTGGAGAAGCCCCTTACCGCCGTTTCCAGGTAGACGGGAGTACGTGATGTTCTGAGTTCCCACCGCAACTAGCGGTACTCGAGTATTGGAAGGCTCCTAGAGGCCTCAACTGACCGCATCTGAGGTAACCATCTCAGGCCCTCCCATGGTATGTCAAGGTGGGGGATGTGTCATCCAGTATAAGGCTAGTAATCAGGAACGATCTGTAATAAAAATGTTGATACACAAATCTAAATCTCGGTATTCCTAATCTGCTAAGAATTGCCCTACTCTAATTTGAGTATTTTCCTTGAGTATTGTAAATGGGGTATTTTCCGTTCGTAAATCGTTGTTCGTACATTGAAGAATGTCATTGCATACGTGAAATCCAACTGCGAGGAGCTTTTCGCATCAGCAGCTAGAAAGATGGATTAAAGTGATAATGGAATGTACTTAGAGAGTTATAAAAAAATGATATTTAATGTATTTTATTTTTGATAACCTAGTTTAATTAGAATTTTTTAACACCTAACCACCGTATTAACTAATATGATTTAGTTTTATTTAAAGAAAATAAATTTAATGCTCCTCTTATGTACCAAGAATAAACACTGGGGAAAACATAATTCACAGTTGCCCTCTCAAAATCACTATTTACCTATATTCACTCTGAATTGTGATATGATAGTATAATTCGTAAGTAAATTGTAAAAATATATAAAAACTAAGGGAAATTGTAAATTAAAAAACCTAATTTAACAAGGCACGCCCAATAATGCAGTTTTTATACTCCTTTAACATGATTTAAGCTATTAGTCAGTCAAACGATGTGAAAGTGGAACGAAAAAAGGACATTTAAAGGTTGGGGTAATCAAAGACGTTTTAAATTCTTCTACTTTCCTCGGCATTTACCCTCTCCACTTTCGATTGCTTCTCGGATACTTGGCTAATTTCTAGAGATTCACTGGGTGTTTTCTAGTAAATTTTGTTAGCAAATTACATAGTACATTTTTCAGAAATGACTCCTGCTTGGATTTCTCACATATATAAGATAACTACGACATATCTTTAGATCTTTACTGAGCAAGAAACAGGAGTTGAAGATAAAACGAGGCATTGATTCCGTGATGACGATACTCTGATAACTTCTAATTCAGTTACATAAATGCTACAAAAACAAATTGTCTGGTTATATTTTTGTTTTATAAGCAATTTTTGCAGCAATTTCATTTTTCAGCAGAAGCCCAAGCCTCTCCCCCCAATCTTCATCTAATCGTGATGTAGCAGAATGCTGTGCTTTTGTTAATGTCGTGAAATGTAAATTGTTGACAAAATTATGCATATAGCTTATACAATACATAATTTCATAAACATCTTAGCAGGTTCGACTGGAAGAATCTAACCTTTATTGTTATGAAATGCTAAGTTATAATAAGTTCGAAGTCATCGATTCAGGCCTAATCAACACAGCAATATACAAGATCAATTAAATAAAGAAGCTCCAATCAACAGTACAAAATAGACCCATCAATTTCAAATACATAAATGCTATATGAACATAGTAGGTTTATACTTACTAGAAATACTGTATGTCACTGAGGTATAACATCACAGCGTTTTGTTATGTTTAACATACTATAATTCTACATCCCCCAAAATTCAGTCCAGATGAAGCCCTGCAAAGTGGGACCAAATGCTAGTTACTAATAAATATTTTGTTCTACTATTTGTATACCTTCCTTGATCACCACTTCACTAGGCCCATCTCGTTAGAATTATAGTAAAACCTTATTTCTAACAATTCTATTACATTGCTCTTCCTTTTTAAGGGAAAATTTACAAAATAATGTTTCAATTTCGCCACTATTACTTCTCCCCGGCTCTACAACTTTACTTCCTTGGTCTCCTTTAGTTTTCTTTCTTGTGTCATTCACTCTTGGGCGCTCAAGAGATCTTGGGCATTCCTACGGATGACTTTGTACTTGATTATCTTCCTCCTCCAATTCTCATCTACCTTAACTGGTCCAAATACTCGCTGCCAAATTTTTGATTTAAAATAACCATCTCACGCATCATTATTTTTGTCCATGACAGTATTCTTGTTATTGTTGTGCCATTTCAGATACTAGCACACGTTGCAGCACTAGATCGAGAATAATTTATTATGCGGAATACATTCCTCCGATCGGAAAACATATATAAAGCTAGATAAAAAGATAAATAAATGCATTTAGAAAGTAGTGAGTAATGTAGGAAGGCTTGGTTGATCGGCATGCGGCCCACTTCATGGGCCCACCTGTCCGCTTCAAAGGTTACGTCTCAGTCTAAAAGCTGTTTGCTAAAAGGGAAGGTAACGTTCGCTCAAAACTATTCTTATCTCTTCAATTAAAATCTTTTGGGTTAGAAGTTAACACGGTTATTGTTGGCAATCATCTGTACTTGCTAGTTTAAGCCGGATCCTGACGTTTCTAACAAAACTTTGGTAAAGAAAGGAAGCAATTATGTCGGATATCATCTTCGTTATTAAGTATTATGTTACAAAAATAAACAAAATAAAGTTATTTACACCCAATATTTAAAGATATAAAATCTTAAACTTAAGTCAATTATTTCTTCCAAAGGTTGGGGAAATTCTTTCATTTATCAAAACTCTGTGAGAACAAATATTTTTCTGTTTGGAAATTCTGAAATAATAATAACTCAGCAACGTGTCGATGCTTGCACAAGCGCTTGCCCAAACCTTTGGTTTGTGCCCGAAAACTGATAATTAAGTCTGCCACAAATTCTGGCCAACTTGTGTCAGTCAATCCAAGTAACCGATACACAATTTCAACATTTAGTGATCACACTTAGAAGTTTTATAAACGATTTTAAAACGAGCATTCCAACAAGAATAAACTCAAAATAACCTAGAGGATGAAACTGCTTTTATAAACATATATGTTTAAACCACGGAATGTATGTGGCTGGGTAATGTTTTTCCTCATGCCTAACATGTCATTTCATAGCGCAATGATGACGTCAGTATATCTGTTGAATTTTGGTTACATATTTGTCAGCCGTGGAATTAAAAACTGAGGTTGAAAAAAAATACTAGATACTGAATGCCAATAATTTTTTTTTTTAGGATTCAAAAATCATGACTACATTTCTGACATCTTCGTATGTAGATCGAAAAAGAGTTTATACAATTTATAAATATAAAAATTAACTCTGCACTCATCATGCCGTTTTTCAATTTCTGGCGCTTTTTAAATATTGCTCGATTTAAATATCTTGAAGCCTCCTCTTCCCGTTTTTAGCTAATATTTCAAAAGAGATATAGGATCATCGATCCCCCGGGGTCTTAGCGAGGCGGGTCCGGCGGGGAAGGATTCCCTTTTCTTTTTGCGTTATGATCTCCTCTTGTTAGATTGTGACATGCCGTACATCGACCAACCTACTCGCTATAATTGTCTGTTTAAAAAGTCAGATAAGTAAAGCTACCACATAATAGTAACTCTGGCAGAGGATCGAAAGAATTACAAAGTACCATATATGGTGTATAGATATACCTGTATGTATGAATTCAATACTTATTTCGTCAGGGGGGTACGAAAAAAAAAACATTCTAACTTTGGAATATATCCTATAAGACTATGGTTGAGGCGAGATATTTTTTTATTACAAAAAAATATTTTTGTTACAATATTGTTATTTTTATTATTTATATATATTTTTTTGTTTTCATATTCTTTTATGAAAGTAGAATTATACTTAGTAGTAAAATCATATATTTGATATTTTCGAACTTGAAATGGAGATCTGAAGGACGATATATATGCATATTCATTTACTTAATTTTATGAGCTTTCTAGTTTGTTTTTTTTTAACATGTAGTATTCCTGTGATATTCGAACTCTACTGTTTAACACAAATAAACTGGGAATATTATAAATTATTATTATAAATATATAATAAATTTACAACCATAGCAGCTTTTTATACTTAAAGACAGTCATGGTACTTTCCACATAATGCCACTTATGTGGAAATTATTTCAAAGAAAATTTCTTTCACGGCTGTAAAAAGAAATGAGTAATTCTTTTATTTATAGATGGAATAAATAATTATTCTTTTAATTTTTTTTTCTTTAATGTTGATTCAAGAATTAGCATTCATAATTTTACCTGCAAAATTAGTAACGGTAACACACGTCCTTTGCATTTCAATAACTTTAGGTTGTATATTTTATGATATTTTAATGTCAAAATTTCAATTGGTAATTTGAATTATAATTAAAAATGTAATATAATATAAATGGAAATTCTCTAGCAATCGTCGCAAACCCATTTGTTTTAATTATGAAATGAATAATTAATTCTGGAAGAACCTTTAAAAACTATAATAATGTTTATCTATTGATTTTAAATTAATGAATGCAGTATTTATACTTACATAGTATCTAACATTTATGGGCATTTTAAGTAGTGGAATATTTCGTTCGAAAAGAGAGAGAGGTTCAAATGACGGAAGAACACATTAGTTAATTAAGGAGCTACTTAGGAATACTCCAGCCTTCCACGATGGGAAAGCCCTGAGCCATTGTCTCCTTACTCTTGAGTAAGAACCTAATTACGTTTCGATGTTTGCTCAACGGAGCGCAATGGAACTGAAGAGTTACTCCAGCTAACACAACTAGTATTCATAATAATTTCCATCAAAAGGTAAAAAAAAAAAAAAAAAGTGATTTTAATTTTTTAAAATATTTATATACATAAGTGACGAAAATCTCTATTGCTTTAGTCATGACATGATAAAAGATATTATGAGCCTTTGTTTAGGTGGTGAAAATCCCAGCATATTTTCAAGAAAAAAAAAGTACATAAAAAGGTTTTTAGAGAAATTTTATATAGTACTTAAAAATGTTGCCTCAAATCGGAACTTGACTTATATTGAGTCATATCTTAAGGACGGTTTTAGTTCCTTCACCATTCCCTTTCTCTTTTCCACTTCCCTCACTCACAGGAGATAATATTTATTTGACCTTCAATTTATTATACATTTGTGCCCCAATTTTTAAAATTATTATTACTATCATAAATGTTCTATAAATATAAGTCACTATAATTACACTCAGAGGCTCTACAACACTCATTACAGGAACACAAATATTCCATTTGCTATACAGTGCTTCAAGTTTAATGAACGAATTGAAAATATGAATTAATAATCTCAAAACAGAAACGAATTCCCTATGAAGATATATCCGCTATCGTACTCTTAATTTTAATGTTTTTTCATAGCACATAAGCACTTCTCCTTATATGTATAAATATATATATATATATATAAACTTACGCTATAATCCGGAATATGAAGTTTCCTAAATTTCATATTTGCATGTAAAAAAAAAAATCTACACAGGATTTTTCAGAGTTATCTACCCTTACTGAAAATATGAATTAAGGATACCAAAAAAAAAAAATAAAACGAAATTCCCTATGAAGAAATGTCCGTTAACTCTTCGTTTATTGAGATACTCACTTCATTTCAAGGTCATGAATTATTTAGAATGTCGTAAATAGATTGGTATGTGTTACTACTATTTTATTAATGAAATATAAACATTAAAATTCATATTAAATAACGGCTACAGCGGGCAAAGGGCAGTGAATAAGTTATATTGTAACGCTATTCAGATCTGACACCTTTGAATATTATGTTTCGGATGATATTAAACAAAAAGTTTATACGACCTCGTTTAATAATCCTAATCCTTTACGAATAAGGATAAGTTAAATTGTGAAATAATAACCCATATTCAGTCCTGTATTGGAAAACAGGTACCGCTGTAGAAAGATGTGCCTGTCTTATTGCTCAAGGTAATCTCTTTCAACAATATTTAATATAAATGTCAATTTTTGCATTGCTTCATTCTCGCATTAATTTATTCACCTAAGAATCTGAAAATATCTCCTGAACTAAGAGTTTACGGATTTATCATATTATATTGTATTCTGTAACCATATATAAAAATAAAGAGGTTTGAAAATAAAAAAAAATACGAATTTATCTTCATAGAGAATTTTGCTCTTCTTTTGAGATCCTTAATTCGTATTTTCTGTTACGAAACATAACCCCGAAATATCCTGTATAGATATGTATTAAAGGTACTTTAATAGGCTTTTATGAACATGTAATATATGTTATTTTAATAAACTTACAATTTGGTATTATAAAGAGAATTTATGTGCTATGATAAAAAATCAAAATTTAGAGTTGTAAGATTTTTTTGATCTACTGAACTTAAAATTCCTCAGGTTGAAGAATAAAGAAATAAAACTTTAGGCGTGTAACTTGCAGAAATACATTTAATATATATGTTAAATACAGAAACAAATAAACGGAAAACCATAACATGCACTATGAGATATCTTTCTGATTCTTGCGTGAAAATAGCCTCCGAATTGGTATTTAATAATTAAAAGTTTCTTAACGAAATTCGTAACCAAGTTGTCAAATAATAAATAATTTATGTACACTTTCGAATTAGTAATCTTCAATAAAATAATAATCTATATAGAAAAAAAATGGAATGACCTAAATATAATCCGGTGAAAATAAGATTTTGTGAGATTACGAAACACCAAATGATATTTTCATGATGGAATCATTAACCATAATGACATGTAAGCTCCTCTTGCAGTAATTTTCCAAACACACCGAAAAACTTAGTGACGAGAAACTGTAAGATGTTAACGAAAGCTGGGGCCGAAGACTGGACTCAACAGAGGTAAGTAGGTTGTGCCTAACGGAGCGGCATCCTTTTCAGCCGCATTCCTATCACACTTTATCTCATAGAACTTATAAACATTTACATAGCTAATTTATTATTATGTTACATATTTATCATGGATGTGATATTAATAAAAAATAATTAGATTAAAAATTAATTAGAGATCAATTATAAAGAAATATTAATTAGCACTTGTCTAATCGAACCGGATGTAAAAATCGTTGTTAATGCATCCGCAAATTATTGTTGGCTGTAGATATTATAATTTATTAAAGTTTCAGACACAATTTATATATTTTTTTTCTTCTAAAACTATACTTGAGGAGTGTATTAATTTTGTAGAGAAGTATCCTCAGTTCAAAAGGATAATAAAAAAATGTGGCGTTCCACTGGAACTAGGGGAAGTAGGGCTTCACTGGAGGACTACAATTTATTTCAGGAAAATGGATTGCATTCGTTTCTAAAAAAAAAATTTAATTACTATTGCTGAATTCACATTAAATATTTAATCTATACAATTTAGTTCATAATAGTGAAATTCGGCTCATAATCAATGGGTCAAATATCAGTAGATCTTTACTATTGTATTAGATTTAGAAATTTCAATAATGTATCCTTTTTTTTTATGTATAAGCATAGTGTGTATCGTTAACCGTTCCCACATTTTTACGTTTACCGTCTTGTGATTGTTGATCTGTTATTATATCCTAATGTACATAAATATTACGAAACGTATAAATGAGCCGGGGTGGTTAAGCAACACCGAGCATGGATAGGTAACTGTTCGAAATGGATGACTACTCAATATATACCCTAAAGCCACTCTATCCCACTTTGTGAGGACCATCAGCCTACTGGATGTAACTTACACCGACTGGGTGTAAGTCTGGTGGCCCTATTCTGTTTATCACAATCGAGAATTGCGTAGCGACCGTTTAGAATGTCTAATACCCGCCTGAAGATTTATTTCATGATCTTCAAGGAAATAAATACAGGTCTTCGTCCCTAAGGTCTTCGGCGATTTTTCACTATCCCTGAATCCGAGTGGGAAGGACATTATCAAAATATCTCTTTCTCTCACACAAACACAATCTCTCATTTTGTATATCTCAAGAATAAATTAATAAGACAACTACGCTGAGGTGACGTTTCGCAACTTTGTTTGCATAGTTAATGGTTATAAATAAATATTGTCACGTAAAATTACCTGAAACATTTCTATAGGATCATTACATTTAAATTATCCACTGTTGCCTGCTGCAGATGGAATTATATTAAACACTACTTCTTTCTTAGGGGCTAATTTTAGAATTAGCCACAGCCCAATCTCACAATCAGATCATAACAGGGCCTTGTATAACAGCCGATCAGTTATTATTTCTAACCGGCCCAGAATGGATCTATAAGGACTAAAGGTACAAGACCATGAGGGACTCGGTCCCAGAAAACTTACACAACCATCCCTCATTCTCTTTAGTACGTTAGGTAAGAACGAAATTAGTCCGTGGGAGACCTTCCAGGAGGAAGTCGACGAGAGTGACATGGGTTCCTCTTGTATCTGTTCTCAATTGACGCCCTTCTACGTGGTTATCTAGAGTAATCGATAACGGTAGATCCACTAATCGATAAGAGGCTAATGGTTGTTAATGGCTTTTCACCTACGCTCACCTGCGGGTAGGCCTACGAACAATTGAAATGTCATTTTCGATGTCACTGACCTGGAAGACTTGAAGATAAAATATGAACTGAGAAATTAATTCAAATCAACATAACCGTCATCACTTACGATGATTAAAGTAGTTTTTTAAAAATAATTGTAGCCTCAACACCTTCTTGACAAACGATCTAAACTTTCCATTAACTACAAAAAATTATTATGCACTACAATAATCAGACCAATTTTTAAATATCCAATTGAGCTCTGGGGCTGTACCAATCCATCAAATTCCACTCGCATCCAATCCTTACAATCCAAAATCCTATGTAAAATCCTTGATGCTCCTTATTACGTTACAAATAAACTCATCCACAAAGACCTTAACTTCCCGTTCGTTGCAAATTTGGCCCAAAACAGATATGCGTGTTTTCATTTCACACTCCTTATCCATCCTAACCCACAGTTCTTAATCTCTCATCCTTAACAATTCCAGATAATCCTCCAAGGCGTCTGAAAACAATATGGCCTCTGGACCTTCTAATTTAAATTAATGCTTGAAGTGCCACCAAGAGGTGGTTCCTTCCCAAAATTTTCAAGTGTAAATGAAACATTCCATTGATTTTCTTATTATATTTATTATTTATACAGTTGTAAATTCCATTAAATAAACAAATAATAATAATAACATTTATGAAGTTTGAAAGAACGAGGAGATATTTAATAATTTGTGAATTATTGAATAACTACTCTGTCCAACCAGACGGCGATATATGTCACTCGGTACCAGAAATAAATTGACAAAAATACAGACTTTTGTTCAATAAAGTCAATCAGTCGAATGTTGAGGAGACTAATACGGTTAATATTTTTTTTCCATAACCCCTATTTCTGATTTTTTTT
>NW_027109491.1:114821-122386 GCF_000696795.3 Halyomorpha halys
ATTTCCACACTGTCTCCTTCTTCTGTTGGTGCCTGCATTTTAAGGAGCTTTTGAGTTTGTGATTATGTCCCTGTAGGCGTTCCACGAATTTTATAATGTGCTAGGGCACACATTGGTTTTGAAATGTATTTAACTGAGCCTAAAAACTAAATACACGTTCTGGCTCGTCGTTTTTGAATTTTTATTGACTGCAGGGTTGTTGCCAACGCACCGGAGGGAACGCTGGTGTAAGGTTTAATTATTTTTATTTTCAAATCCTCTTTATTGATATATAATTACAATTACAATGTAATTACATTAAATTACAATGTGTTAACTGTAAATAGCACATAGGGAATAGAATATACAAGGGTTTCTTTCATCACAATATCTAGAAAACATTAATAACTATTTAGCTTTCAACTTTCAATCTGTAAGGTTTAATAAGACATACACAATTTTAATCATATAGCAGAATTACATACACTGCGGGAATATAGAAATAAGTTAGATTTACATTAATTGTTGTAGTATTCGGAATATTAACTTACTAGATAAACGGTTTTGAGAACTATTTCGATTCACGGTGTTGAGCATAGTGCCCTCTACTAAACCATTCAATTCATTACGACTTCAATCCTTACAATTTAAAATATTAAATATATTTTACTCCTTACTTTGAATCAAATAAAATCATTCAATAACATCAGTTTATATTATAATATAAGACGCTGATTTTTCCTGAACCAGATATTAATCCTTCCTTTATGAACGCAAAGGAACTAGTTTCTAACCCTGTTTCCTCTAAAATTCCTTAAGAGAGTAGGCTAATCATTCTTGGCGTAGTAAAGGAACTTTACCTCGGTACCTTCAAAAAAAAGAAATTTTAATGACGTGCTACCGATGTATAGTCTCTTCAAAACTGTCATCACACTTTTTGTAATTCTTAATATTAACAGTTTTAAATTTCAATAAATAAATAAAAACTAAATTTTTGTATGCTTAGCACGAAGCACGGTGCGACCGCTCCAGTCGCTACTGCCATTGTAGTATGCTGAATCAGGAACCAAATGGTTCAAGCATATTCTGATCTACCAGTTTCCTCTCTTACCTCTATACCAGTAAACAACGAATTGTTGCTTTAGCTGTAGTATTAGTAGCTAAGGATCAAATGCAGAGCTAGTGATTATTATTGGTTAGTCTTGGATTTACTCTGCTACTATCATCAAGGTTACAATACCCTTTGATGAAGTTAAGACCCCGCTCTGATTTTTATACCTTTTAGTTCAACAATTAAACAATTATAAGCAATAATACAGATTTGAAAAATATTTACTACGTTGGATGGTAAAAAAGTATGTTTTAATTCTTCTAGACTCTTTCTTGATAACTCGACATAAGTGAAAACGAAATATCAATCGTTGTTCTTTTGAGACTATTCAACTAGGAAGAAGGAGCATGTTATCTACTGTAGGTAAAACATTTTAGAGCATATGGAAACTGGTGTAATCATTGGTATACTATGTATGATTACACTTTTTTTTTTCTTTAAAGGTTTGTTGGTTGTTGTAGTTGTGGTAGTCTTGTTGTTTTTACTGTAACCCTTCATTACTCAATAATACAAGCCTACATCCCGTAATGACCATGTAATGACGTCAGAGGCGGGTTCTCATGGTTTACCCACACCAGGGCGCTAATGCGCTCACATTACCGAAATGTCCGCTTTCACCTGAGTCGTTGATGGCTGCTATAACCTAGGCTACGGACTTCGCTCACGGTGGGACTTCTTTAACTTGTCACAACTTAGGTTTATCTATCTATATCTTAATATAGAAATAAATACTTTATTATAGAGAAGCCAGTTACAAAGTATTCATTCACATATGTTCTACTGTTCCCATTACAGTCTGAGATCCTAAGCAAGTAAAGAAATTATATTAGATCCGTAATTTAAGGAAAACGTGTAGCATGGCAGTTGTTATTTTTGAGGTTGGGCGCCTCGGAGGTGGAACAGATTGTGAAATTGTTCTGGTTCCAAACCGCTCAATTACAAGCCGGCATTGGCCACGGCTGGGTGAACCCGGCAGCTTGTTACAGATAGTCTTATGGGCTATAGCTTTATCCAATATTTCTCAGAATTGTACCAGGCTCCTTCCCTATATACAATCCTCATGCTGACTCTCAGAAAACGATTAATCCTGAGTGGCTTCCTTGGACTGTCGTCCTCTTTCGCCTCATGACCTCTTCAACCTTGTCAGTCTTAGCCTGTTCTTTGTGAAGGACAATTCTCTTTCTTTGTTTTTCCGTATGAGATTATTCTAGGCCTTAATAATTTTCTTGTGGTGACTATACACGCTGTTTTGTAACTTGGAGATGAATATTAGCCCATATGAAACTCAAGGGATTTTGTGTCGATTTATAAAACTTCACACATATATCTAAGATATAACGAAAAGTCTCAAGGAAAATACCTTTAATCTGGATTTTGTTTTACTTATTTAACAATAATACAATTTTTTAAACTACAAATATTAGTTTTTAAATTAAAGCTGATTTCAAATCGTTGTTTTTTTTAATAGTGGAACGCCTGAAAAGAAAATTTTTATTTTGTATTTAAGGTATTCCGTAGAATTTACTGTAGACTGGAGTTAATTTGTAACGGCTCTAATAGCTTTAGTAATGTCTGTAGAACGACTTCAGTAAAGAAAATAACCGCAGTTGATGGTACTATCTTCGGAAAACGTTCAATTCTAAATTTTAAAAAATCATAAGATGTGATATTATTCAATAAAAGCAGCGATATCCCGTAAAGGTTTGAAACTAACTTATTTGCCCCAACTTTATTGTTACCATATGTGTTAACACTTACAAAAAAACTATATTAAAGAAAAACTTTCGTTGATTTTCAAAATTTTTTTTTTTTCGAAAATTTATCTTTTATAAATTAATCAGAATTTCTGAATTTCTTCTTCTTCTTAAACAACATAACAGTGTATCCCAAAATCTATGAAAAATGTCGTAGCAAACACTAAGGAGTGCTCACTAATTAACTTAGTTATGGATTCTATCTTAATCGAGGACTTAATTACCCTGAAACTAAAATGCTGAAATTTCGGCTCCATTTTTCTTGAGATAAAATACTTCTGTATTAGTTTTATTCATGATCTAACCATTTATCTGTAACTATCCATAGACTAATTAAAAGGTTCAGAGTTTGGATGGACCATCCATAGAAATGTCGGATCCATCAACAATTTTAACCCGTGCTTTCAATTTTATCAACCTTGTTTTGACTGTGGTTATAAGTTCTATAGACCCAGAGTAAAATAATTTGAAATTTCATAAATAAGTCTATAAAATAAAAAACAGAGCATATTAATGTATAAACTATGTCAGTATTCAAAAAAGGGGAATATTTATTGTGAATAACTCTTATTTTAATTATTTAATGTATATATTTAATTTCAAACCAAATAAATATATTTATTTATATAAATATACGATATTATAATTCCTCATACCTACAAATACTACCATTGTAAGACTAACCTCAAGGCACTATTCCTATTATGCAAATGACATGACGTAAACCCAACGGTGTTTCATGTAAATTTGCCCTCAATGTATCTTTTTTTCCCTTTGTTCGAGCTTTCTTTGGAGTCCTTTGTTAAACAAATTCTTGTTCTTGTTCACCCACATTAGAGTAATTGTGCTAATTAATGTAAAAAAAAATTAAGACTTTTCTTACTGAAATTGTATATTGTTGATAACTTTTAATTTTCTATTGTTAAGTTGCTTCAGGAAGTAAATGAAATTTTATCTTAACGACTTTAAATATTACATCTATATTAAATATTAATCAAAACGATTGAGGATAAAATCTTCAGGATCACATTAAATTATATAACCTGTTATATATTTTGTTTGTAGGATACATTTTTATCGATTTATTACACTTTTTCAATTATAATTATTTAAATTAATATTCTATTTTGCAGAGGATGCGGCACTTGTGTCTGCTGGCGGTAACTGCCGTCGTCCTGGGATCATCAATAGCTCAGCAAGTGAGTACTCTAATACGACATTTAATATTAAATAACATAATTAGCAAACATTAATTATTAAATATAACGCAATGAAGTTATACCTCGTAAAGTTATACAGTATAGATGGGGTTCAAGTTTTGATGTGTTATGAATATCATGAAATATGCCTGCGACTGATAAGACCTCGTAATTGTAAGTGTGTGAAAAAATGAAGGTCATATAGTTTATAATTATTAATAGATTTTTTTTATTATAACTAGTATTATGTCTGTATTTCTCCATAAAGGCATGGAAAATACTACATAACATGTACGGGTTTTATATATTTGTTTGCGTTTTAAAACAATTCCTTATCCACACTTTAATATCAGATATGAGGCACACTTCTTATTCTTATAAAATGTCATTTATAAAAGTAATAAAATAAAATAAATGTAAAAATATATATATAACTAACATAAATTCAACGGTTTTATCATACACCAACTCAATATACTTAGCACACCAATTTCATCTTCAGTTCTTTCTCTGTATTATTTAATAATTTTTTTTTACTAATTAATTAAGTTTTTTTTACTCCTTCATTCTTGAATGCTTTAATTTTCTCATAATCACTTAATATATATATTTTTTTAAAAATTTATACGGTACTAACAGATGGTTGAAACAGTTTTATAGATTTTCTGAATAAAAAAAACCTATTGTGTCATGGTAATACTGACAAATTTTATTTTTTGAGATATATTTTACAGACAACAAACTATGCAGAAGGTCCTTCAACTTTATACGAATTGGTCGTTTTGACTAATTATTAGATAATTTTAACTTAGTTCTAATTCAGTTCAACTAAGTAAGCTGAATAGCTCGGTCTTTAAATCACTTAAGTTCTGTCTAACGTCAGCAAAGAAGGGTCTGCGGTATCTGATTTTAAAAAAAGGAGTTGGGCACCAGGTAATGTAACATCCGTCAGAAAAAATATATATAGCAATGTTTATTAAAGGTATTAAGAAAGGAAGGGATCTTCCTCTACCTATTTGAGTTTATGCCATGACTTTTTGAGAGGAATCATTAGGTATTATTGGGTAAAAGACGAAATATTCTTTTGCAGATAAATGGATTTTTACGACATAATTATAGTACATTCAGGTTAGTCAAAAATTTTAAAAATGTTCAGAATTTAAATAAAAATTTCAAGACTAAGTATAAATTTCAAAGTTGGTCCTTCCAATTGAATCCTAGTAGTTATGTCAAACATATCAATGAGATTGATGAGTTAAAGAAGACGAAACTTACAAACATAACATTCTGTCACGTAGGCGAAGGATAGAATCACCTTTCACAACCTTACCAGTAAAATCAAACACTTTCATCAAGCGCTGACTGGATCGGAAAATAGTCAGATAAGGTTTGGAAAGCACCTTCGGCTGTCACAGAAATGGTTTCCTGTTAGATCGGTCCGTTGAGGAAGACATAAAGACAGCAATAAAAGTGTTTACATAAGCACTTCCGAAGGTTTTTTATCGTTGTCATTCAGGTGCTTATTGCTTACACCATATTTTAGCCAATATACTCTACTTTAAATGATGCTTAGTTAGGTTTTCTAGTGTTGTAAGTAGTTTCAAGTATAGAGCTCCGAATGAATTTTTTTAATCTTTTTTTAGTGATCAATGGGTTTCTCTACACGCCTGTAACACTCCATTTTAACTGAGATCAAATTTACTAAATATATTGTAATGTACAGTTGTAAATATCAATAAATATATTTTCTGAATCAGCCGCCATTTCGTATTCCCTCTGACTATAATTGGCTGACTCATCAATTTTTACTTGTAATTATATGTGGTTTTAATTAAAGTATTCTAAAATTGGGGTTAAATAACTGACTTTGGGGCTCTTGTACTAAGAGGTTATGTAACTAAAGAGGAGTTGTTATAATGAGATATTGGCGATGAGGCTGGGACGCAAGATTCCTATAATTATTTTTAGTGTTATGATTTCCTTGAGATAGGTTTTAAATGCATTAAAGTTAAAATAAAAAGAGACATATGGGGTGAGAGTGGCAATTCCACGCTAATTCCTAGTTTTATGACTAACTGTGAAATGTTGCAGAACATAAGCTATATTTCAAAGACTGTTTTGCTCGCTAGAAATAAATGTTTTAAGAGTACAATAATAGCTGCAATTATTAAGAGATACTAGCGATGGTTAACGTTACATTATATCTGTGCTAAGAAAAATATTAAGTTAGCAAAATATTAAAATATATATAAAAGTAGTTTTTCCTGAAAAAAAAAACATATTTCAGACTGATTCGTTGATGTTAAGGTAGCAATCATTATTATTTTTTTTCATCTCTTTGAGTTAACAAGAATGGAAAATTGTAACATGTAAGTATGGTACAGGATTTAATTCAGGAATTTTTTAAAAACTAACCATTGTTAATACTATTGATAATAATCCTGAAGGTCGAAAACTTCTAACTGGCGGTTAGACGTCCATGCTGACCAAGGGTAATGCAGCCCTCGTATACCGGTCAAGAAACAGTTTCAAGTTTATTTATTAATTATTTAATAAATACCAAAAAAATCCTTATTATATATTTACTAATTATATAATTATATATCACTACATCAGCTAATTATATTTACGTATAAGTAGGTTGACCGGTTGAAAAATAGGGTGATAATCCAGATAGTGATTTCCATTCAAAAGTTAATTTTCAAAACACAGCGTAATGAATCTTTTCCATAAGAGAGCCTGTTATTTAACCAGTCCTATAGCGGTACTGGAAAAATTGGGAGCCTACTTCCGTCAAACTGGTCCAACCAGATCCGATTTTTTTATTTATTTTTTTTATATGAAGCATAAAGTAGAATCAGCCCCGTCCTATCGAAGCTTAGATTTATGTTTCTGAAACTTGGAGCCCAATTGAAATTCTCTGTAACCCACACCCTGGTATAAGTTTTATATATCTCTCAACATTATTTCCGAAAATATCTAAAGCAGTGAAAAATAAAAACAAAACGATTACAGATATTCATCCAATCAAATATTATTTTCAGATTTTATAAACAAAAATGGTTCAATGATTGATTTTTTTTTAAACGTTCCTCTGCTTACTGGACTAGATAAGGTACATTAATATTATTTCAAAAAATTATTTAAATTAATGGGTACATACATATTAGACTTGCCGAACTACATTTCGGTCCTAACAGATTATAACATTCTTTATTATTGTTATATTCAATTTGGCCACAGCTCACTCTGCTCGCTCATAAGAGATAAACAAAGCCCCAACAAATCCTTTTCGCTGAAGATAGGGCTTAAATGGGCAAAGATATGACCCAGTTTATAGTATCTATTATTTATTAAATAAAACCACAAATTGTATCCAATACTGTCTCAACACTTTATTTCTTATTAGTCCAACGTTTCGGCTATTCCAGCCATCTTCAAGGACATCTTTAATACAAATCTTCTCCTCACATTAATTTATAATTTTAATTGCAGGCTATTCTGCCCAGGTCATTTTCTTAT
>NW_027109491.1:122736-123240 GCF_000696795.3 Halyomorpha halys
TTTATTTAATAAATAATTACCTTGTCTCAAAAAATTTGAAATAATATTATTTAAGTATCTATTATATCCCGCAACTATAGAAATATATACATATATCAATTTTCTCATTTTTAATAGCCATCCAATAATTTGTATCATTACATGTACATCATTACATCTAGCAATTTAATATTCCTCTTCTGAACCATTTATTTAATATCTGTTATCTTAATGATTACAGTTCGGGACCTCAAATCTCATATTCGTAGGTTCAGAAAAGAGGAGCCAAAGGTGGGATGTTCCTAAATATGACTTTTATTACGTTACCATATTTATTATAATTCCATATGAATATAATTTCCTATGATAAATAGGGGCACAGCACAGTGGATTCTGAAGATGTAATTGCCGATACCGAACGTATTAAGATAGTAACAATTATTATTAAGTAATAACAACAACTGTTGTAAGAACTTGCTCTTCCAGGTCAGGGCGCGGCCATTCTGACACCACAAGAAATAAGTC
>NW_027109491.1:123870-125809 GCF_000696795.3 Halyomorpha halys
TGATGACCTCAGGGTTTTACGCCCTAAAGCCCCAGCCAACAACAACAACAACAGCAACTGTTGTGGTGTTATTTGCAAGTAAGATATCTGTCACGTAAAAATGGGTCGATGGGGTTTTTACTGGGATCCACTTTTTGTTACAAAATTGTTCCACTTTCGGTCTTTTATGGGAAAGAAACATCTTGCAGACTCGGGTGATTATCCTAAAGATCGTTTATTGCAGCGGGAAACTGCGAACATCCGGTAACGGCCTTTATGTAATGCATGTCCCTTCCTGTCACCCCAGCAATTCCGCGGATCCGTCTAATCACCGATCTACTTTCACTTCGTATCCCTTTGGATGGGCGTTCGTGAACACTTAATTCACTTTGCTGTCCAGTCTATTCAACACCTTTCGGAAGTTGATTTTCGAAAGTACGAAGAATCACATTGTGTCATTGGATGATTCTGTTTGAAATGTATGTAGGATTGAGTGGTAGTATTGATTTCTATCCATTGATATATTCTTTGTTGTATTGAGAGTACGACAACTTTGACAACATCCGATATAATAGCGGTCTTAAGTGATCTGTTTATCTTTGTCATGGGACTATATAGGTTTTTATTAAGCCTGTCATGTATTATGTAAGATCTTGACACCATACATAATCGAGATTCGTCTTTTTCCTAGAAGCCATCTCGTGTGGTGTTGCCATTTAATAGAGTTTCCGGAAGTGCTGGGGCTTTTGGGCTTTAGATATGACGGGACACAAAGGACGGAACTGATCTCTTAAGTGTCGGTTCCTTTTAATTTTTAAGTGGATATGTGGGTGCCAGGTTCTCCGAGACATGATGCTAGAAAATTGAGGTTAATATGGTTTACTGTAGACACACCCTTGGAATAGAAGTGTTTGTCAAGCTGTTTGTTTGTTGTTTGCAAGCTGTTATTTATGAAGTGATATCTACCGTAAAAAATCTTGACATGCATTAACCATCGGAGGGGTTGTTAGTGTCTGCTTAGATTGACCAATAACTAATTTCGAATTAAATGTCACCGATTACATTTAATTTTGTAACAGTTTTGTAACAAAAAGTGGATCCCAGTAAAAACCCTATAGACCCATTTTTACGTGACAGATATCTTTCTTGCAAATAATACCACAACAGTTGTTGTTATAACTATCTTAAGACGTTTGGGATCGGCAATTACATTTTTAGAATCCACTATGCTGTGCCCCTATTTATCTTTTATTAAATTATATTTATATGGAAATAATAAATAGTTATATAATTATAACAATTATGTAAATGTGATAAAAGCCATATTTAGGAATATCCTACCTTTGGCTCCTCTTTTCTGAACCTGCGAATATGAGATTTGAGGTCCCGAAACATTATTAGATAGCAGAAATTAAATGAATGGTTCAGAAGAGGTATATTAAATTGCTATAACAAAAATAGTATTTTTTTGTTTTTTTAGCAATTTATTTATATAATAAAAATGGCCATACTCAAGGACGACGTCTTTAAGGCTTCATCTATTCAAACATACCATATATACATAAAAAGATAAAAATAAATAATAATAATAAAAAGATAAATTAAAAATAAAATGGATAAAATAAAAAAGATAAATTTAAAATTTTTTAAAAATATATTTTATGTATTTTTCTTAAAATAAGTGAACATTTTAGTCCACATTTCCATTTTCAACTGGTACATTTTTTTTTTTAATCAAAACATAATATTTGACAATTACGATCGGATCTTAACCTTTTATATATATATATATATAAGTTAAGTATTGGCAAAAGCAAAATATCAAAAAAGAGAAGAAGGAATAAGATCTAACTCGCTTGTACTGCTGTAAAACACTGACTTTATTGTGTTCGTTACATCTGTTATATACCCTCGATCAGCTGATCTCCCCAGTCAGCTGACATCGAAATAACAGCTGACT
>NW_027109491.1:131565-255323 GCF_000696795.3 Halyomorpha halys
TAACACAAAACCTTACACTTAAATACTCATCTTCTCAATACGATATATAGTTTTTGTTTCTTTCATATTATTAAACATCTAGTGACTTTTTTTTTTCTACTCTGACGAATGTAGGTAACCCAGTATAACAATATATTGTTTATTATTAGTTTATATAAATGATTTTTAACTCATTATTTTTGTAAAATAACTACAATGATATATTTAATTATGTATTTTACAGGCTAACTATTTGTACGGAGGTTGTCCTATAAACAAATAAATAGATTATTATTACTAATTGAACAGATTCCACTTCAGCCTCCAGTCATTGCTAAATTTAAGCTGCTAAAGAATTAAAGCAGGTTTAATCTCCCTCAAAGGCAGAGCTTTTAAATTAGAAAAAAAAATTAGTTATTGTTAGGCAACAATTACAACACAGTTCTAAAGTAAACATGTACTATAATGAAAGTTTATGAGCTTAGTTATAGGAATTTTATTTCTTTCAAAAACCATATCCATAAGTAGCAACTGTGGACGTAACTTTCGGTTGATTTAAATCGATTTTGCTGTACTTTCAAAGAAGATTTTTGAAAACGTAAATATGTTTTCACTACCAAAAACTGTTAAAAATAGATGAGAATGGCTAATTAGAATAATAATTACAATTAAAAATATTTATTTCTTTTTTAAAAGATTACATTAACAAATCAAAAATTTGTATACGGCTTATTGTTTATTTTCAGGTTTTTTTAAAGATAAATTTCTCCATTTATCAATTTTTTTTAAATTCAGTTTAAGTGTGTTTTTATTACATATTTAAACAAAAAATTAAAATCTGAACCGCTACAACCCATTAAGGGTCATGGGTTCAGTACTTTGTAAAGCAGTACTGTTACTAGACAAGTGGTGCAAGGAGGTGGTGTGGTCAGAATCATGCGCGACCGCCAGATTTTTACCCAATTAAGCGTACCCAATTTAAGAGGCTGGGTATTTATGTAAAAATAAATACATATTTATGTACTTATTTGAACTTTTTAATCACATACAAACCCCATCCCAATTCATGAGAATAAATCTTCAAAGCAATTTATATCTCCTTATTCCAAAGTTATAGTCAAGATTTTTAACCTCTTCAACTTATTTGCTTGAAGAGAGTTATTAAACTGTAAGTGTAAGTTGTCACAAAAAGTGAAGCCTAACCCTTGTTTATATAAATTATGAACCTGACTAATCCATAGATAAGTCCCTTGACTACTGACTACGGACCAAGAGTAAGGCTTAATTGAGTAAGAGTAGGGGAAGAATACGAACCAATCACTGGCTGCCTTCTGTTTCAGTTTAAAATACAAGACTTAATCTAACGTAAAACTAAGCTCCGTAGGCGTGGCCTTTTTGGCTTCACTTTTGCTTTGAGTAGGTTTATGCCACCCATTGCTTACTTTTAACCAGAAAAAAAACCTATCCTGATTTATCTGTGTCATGGATACGACTGTTTTCAAAGTTTCAAAGTCATTGTTCAGCTTAAACCTATACAAAAATTATAATTTTTTTTTTAATCTTCATTCATTATGCTACATTCCACAGTATTATCTTCATTTCATGTCAATCCAGTTCAGGCGTATTTCACACTAACACTGGTTACGTCATAATACAGCACTTCAAGTCTATGTCACATTAACTTTTTTGAAGCATTTTTTCCATCCTAGATATTATAACTGAACCCACCATGGCTAATACCTGCCAATTACAGGTGTAATACTCTGATGCATGGGTAATCCATCACATGGCAGAAGCAGAAAATCGTGTGAGACACTTCGTTGCAAAAAACAAGATGATATAACGCACCCGGTCTTTGGACCGTGAAGCTTTTAAGTGAATTGGGAAATAAAGCATTTATCTGTATTTATCTTAAACTGTACTGTTTACTTTCACCTTAGCAATATTTAACTTCGATTGTCTAATAATACCATAAATTAAACATTTTACTTTAATCAGACTATTTGATGAAGGTATGTATTTGTTTGAAGAAAAAGAAAGAAAATAATAGTTTGGGTTTCATAGTTGAAGGGTGTAACATATACATGTGCTATATGTAAGGAGGGTGAAATCAAGCTTCATTTGGTAGACAGGGGTTCCGTGTTAATATATATTTTAACTACTAAATGATAAGTGATTTTTGTATATGAAATGTGCTTTGAACTATATAAATTTGTTAATAACAGTTTTCAACTATAATTATAAAATCATAAAAAACTCGTAAAAAACATTACGTTAAGAGACTGATAAGCCCTTAAAATTCTCCCTAGTAGATGATATTTAACCATGCTAGTATTGTGTATTTTGGGATGGGATTCAATTGTACTGTTTGTTGAAAGTATTATAAAATATTACCAGTAGTTATGTTTCTTTTTGAGTTGTAATGGAAAAAACAGAATAGAAGCAGAACAAAGGCAACCAATAAGGTGTCAATAATGTTCATTCTACTCCAAATAAAGCTGGTCGATCATCAGTTAAACCTGTAGTTCCCAACCGGCGGTCCGGGTACCACAGGTGTAGCGTGGTATGATTTCATGTATAATTTATTGTTTGAACTGATTTATAATTTTCCTCCCCTGAGACTTCAGTTTAAGTTATGAAGTTTTACCAGGCAAAAGAGCTTGCAAACTTCTATGAGTTTCTATCCAAAACACTGTAAATATCTAGTAAATAAAAAAGATTTATTTAAGTACTTAATATAACATTTTTTGTAAAGCAAAAAATACATAAACCCAAACCCTATCACAATTTTTATTTGTATATCAATATTTGTACAATGTACATATTCAAGTTCTTTGTATGAGGTTTCCCCTAAAAAACAGAATAAATATATTATTATAATTAACCACTATCATAAAAATAAAATATTTGTGATCAGCCTCACACATGTTTTAATAGGAAATTTTATATTTTCTTGTAAAAAAAAATTATTTAAGATTTGACAGTATCTTTATTTATTAATTTATATTTATTTTTTTAAGATTTGTGCAAACCTAGATTTACCAATTCCTAGTACTGTATTCACGAATTGGTGTATATCAGTTCACGATTTAAATAAAAAATAATAATGAAATTTTCTAAAGGCGGCATTGTGTATAGTCAGCAGAAGTAGTGTTTTGTTATGTTGACGGGTACTTCTTAATACATGTTGGAATTATAAAAATTTTTAAGTTTGATTTTATAATATTTTATGTCGTTAATATTTATTAATTTTATTCAATTCATTTTTATTTTAAACAACAAATTAATTCATTTTGATATTATTATTGTTACTATTATATAATAATATAATCCTGTATCAAAGCTAATTATCACGATTCATTTCGTTTGGTCGACTGTTATAACACATCGAAACTATATTACAAGCCTACTCTGATATTTAAGTGAAAGTAGGAAGTTTTTAAATCCAGAGCTCGAAATTATTATATATTACTTTTATGTAATTATGTATGCTATTAATACGTTTCCCAAAAATTTCACACGGATTTCACGGGTAAAGTTACGTAATAGCGAATCTATCGAATTATTCATAATGTAAATTAGATCTGAGAGCAAGTTGGGAGGGAACTGGCTCTAACTTGGTAAAATAAATTTCATTCGAACAGATAACTTGGGAGTTGTATTTAGGTAGAAACCGAAAAAAAAAAAAAAAAAAAAGATAGAAACCGTTATTCAACGAACGCTTCCTATGTTCATTCAGTTAATTGGTAATTTAAATTCGGTGGACCTAAGAAGCGTTTGTCGAACAATCAAGTTTGTCAGTATCTCTCTTTTTATTTAATTTTTTATCCATCAAAAAATGTTTTAATAAAATTATTATGATAAATATATAATACCTGAAATATAATATTAGAAACTTTGAGTATATTTTAAAATAGAAATTTTACGAGGTAATAATCCAATAAAATCATGTAGTATGAATATGTAACAACATACATGCTGTAGAAACTAACAACTTAAAAGTCAATATTGCGTGCTTAATTGTGTTTATCAAGTTCTATCAGTTTAAAGAGATTGTACAGGAGCAAATAATATTAGCTTGTAAGCCCTGAATACAGTCTTGCGATCCATGATATGAACACAATATATGACTAAAAGATCTTTACGAATCTATATATTTATGCTTTACTTCCTCAAGGTAGTATCATCGGCCCCATCCTCTACACTCACTATACAACTAACACACCAACCAATCCTTGCACAATACTCACCACGTGTGCCGATGACAGTTAATAATAACTCTTTAATTGCATCCCAAACTCTCTAAATAAACAAAAAGTTTATTTACATTTTAGAAGTATATATCAATAAGAATGTGACTCAATTTTTATCTTTTTTTATATATTTAAAAATATTTTTTTATTTATTTATTTAATACCAGATAGGCCTGGTGGGCATTATATGGTTAATGTAAGAGGTAATTTTTTTTTAACAATTGATTATAGGGGTTATAGTCTAATACAAAAGGCACCCCTAAGTACAACGTCATAAATAAAAAATAAATAGATTAAAATAATGATTCTTAATAAAAGATAAAAGTAAATTTAATAACAAAAACAATGACATTTATGGATTTAACTAAATAAATAATTGACTTCTAATGGAAAAAAAAAGAAAAGTTAATTCAAGAAGAAGATGAAGAGAACAAAATTAAAATAAAATTTTAGAGTGACAATAACAGAACTTATAAATATAGAGCTTATAGCAGGATGTCCAGCTAGGTTTCAGTCTTCGGGATGTGGTTGGGTTAAAAACAAACACACAAGTGAAATTTACTTAATTTGTGCCAAAGTCTCAACCTAAATTTCAGGTCTTTCTCAGGACTAAAAACACAACGATAACAACCATAACAAGAAATCAACATGTAATATTGCAGTAGTAAGAATTTATACAGAAAGATAACCCACATTCAAAATATTAGAAAATGGAAGAATAAATCCTATAAAAAAAAAAAAATGGCGTTCATGTTATAAGCTAAATAAAATTATTTACACTTTCAGATCAAGATGATCTCTGTAGAACCAATAGTTTTTGAGATATAGTTGGAAACAGTAAAAAACAATTTAATTGTTGTTGAATAAAATAGATAATTTTCCGAAAAATAATAATTTTCCAGAAATTACTTTCATTCAGTAACTTATGTCTCATGATTTTCTTCTTTTAAATGATCTGATAAAAACAAAAACTAAATTCCTGTTCAATTATTTTTTTATTTTTTTTCTATTTTTATCTAACGCGTGACGTTAAACAAAGTAACTCTGTTAAAAAACAAATGTTTGGAAGCACTTGATTGAATAAATTAGAATAGATCTTAATTTTTTTTTTCAGTTTTGTTTGTTCAGCTAATTTTTTTAAAATTATATTTATAAAAATAGAATTTAAATAAACGCTAACGAGATTTAAAAGGCTGATGAAAATTTTTATATAAATAAGGGGCCAACTATTATTTATAAAGGTTTAGAGTTAAAACGTTTTAAGATAATTTAACATAAATAATATCTTCATGCAGATCATTCATGATGAAAAGTATTCAATAGTTGTCTACAATGGTCGCTCTACTGAAACCCATATGACCCAAATCTACTAGATCAGCCTTAATCCTATCTATCTTACCACCTACGTCTCGGCCTACTCCTTGGTTGCACATCGGTTCATTGCTGATAACGTCCTTATGGATTTTTTCAGCACAAGGCAAATAATTTTGGTACTTTGTACGGCATTCAAGCTGCCCTATGCCCTATCCAAGCTTCCCTAATCTGGAAAAGATCGAACTAAGCAACTCATCTTTAGAAAGTTTTCATTAAAGAATAAAAACTTCCTGACAAATTCTGTAGAAAAATCTAGGCCATGAGAAAAAAATTTAATTTGACAACAGTGACCCGCCTTATATCTTTAAAACTAAGGGGAGGAACAGTAATCCATCCTTACTCCAGTTGAATTTTCCAAAAATAAAACAATTTCATTGAGAATTTTTTTACTTTCTGCGTGACTTTACTTTCTTTAGGAACCCCGAATCAAAACTTTCACACGTTTCGTGTCTATTGATACTGATAGTTTATTAATGATTTCGGAGAAAGTTGTTTTTATAGATCTGTTGTCTCGAAAATAAGATAAAAGAATTATCTAGATAGTTGTGTTGTTATAGTTGGAATTTGTTTACAAATGTCAATATCTACAATTTTTAATTCCTATTTAATTTTGATTAAAATGGTTATTTTTCTATAACTCCAAGATGTGTGATTTTATATTGAATAAATAATAAAAGTAATTACACTATTCAAGACTGATTTTTGGAATTATTAAGAAACTTCCTATTAAATAAAATGAGAACTTTTCTAAACTTAAGCTGGATCAAATAGGGTACCCACTATTTACCAAAAATTGCAAGCATTTTTTTTTTATGGTCCTCTCCTTGGTCATTCTCATATGGGAGGAGTGAGAGAGGGTTATCTCGTCATTTTGTAGGACCAGAATATAAAAGTACAGAAATAAAATTCGATCCCCCAGGCTGGATTCGAACCGAAGCCGCTGCAGTCATAAGGCAGTCGCCTTGAAATAAAACTGTAATCAGCAATCCTTGTAATTCTACGTAAATGTACTATCAGCTTATAAAACGTTCTATAGATAAAGATTATGAAAAATAGAAAATACATAAAAAAAAGAAGAAAAACCTTATTAATAAATTGCTATTAATAACATATATTATTGGAATTTATAACTAGTTTTGAGTCATTTAAAACAAATACTATTTCACAGGAGCAGAGATCTAAAGCCATTTACAACACTTAATAGGTCTCAAGAACTCTTAATAAGTTTAAATTAAAGTTCCAGTGGTAACATAGTTCTCACCGATTTGCTCTAAACCAGGAGAAGGCATACAGGATTAGACCGAAATGTCTGCGCTAAATAAATAACTTTATTGTAATGACTAGTTAAATCGTTCATATGTTGTCAAATTAAATATGGTAATTAAAGATAGAGCTAAATTTCTGGAAAACTTAAAACAAAATTAATAATATCTATACTTCTTTGATTCTTTTTTATCAGTGACTATATATTTTCTTCATCTCAGATTTAAAACTACAGATAGGACATTTGTTCCCCTTGAATCAGACAGCGTGGGCAGATCACAGCCATTGAACCACTCCTACGACCACTCCAACAGACAGGCCATATTGGAGACGTGACATCGTGCCCCAGTGTGATATCTGGGTCAGTAATGTGTAATGTGACGGTACCGTTAGGGAGCCATTGTGAACAAATGATATCAGCATACGGAGGGTACACCCACCTCTGAGTGATTAGGATAAGGTACATGCTCTGGTTCCGTTTACGCTTTGCACAATAACCGTCCTCACGTTTATGCTGTACGAGATGGATAATTCCATTAGTTCTGTATCACTAACTCTCGTCAGGGTCATTAGGAACGCCATTAATATAACTGTTACTAGTGAATCCTAATTTACAACCAACCTTATCCAGGTTGTATCTACAATAATTGTGTTGCAATTAGTAACAGGCTAGGATGTATGGTTACCGTTAGACGGTTAAAGATGGATTTATGTAAGAAATTGACTTATTATGTTCAGTAACGTCATTAATGTTTTAAATAAAAATAACTGTAATAATATGAGATAAAATAACTAATAAGTATTAAACATAAATACTATACTTTTTAAGAAGAAAAAAAAAAGTTTATTTATTGAATTATTAAATAAAGAATATGAAGATAATAATAGAAAAACAAGAATTGTTCATTTATTGATTTATTACGAAGCGTGGGCTGTGGTATTGTGTGGTGGCACTAGGCTACTAACCCTAAGGAGCCGGGTTAGAATCCAGCTGTAGCAGATAATTTTTTTCTGTTACACTATAGCCAGGATTCAACCCCTGGGTTCTAGATCCCTCCTGGGGCTCGCCCAGCGTCATGAAGTGGGTACCCTTAATTGAGGACAATCTGGCGGTAGAGTGTTATCTTGATCTTGCATAACCGTTATTCTAAAAACAGTACTTCCTTACAAAATAATGAACCAATGACACTTCATGAGTCGTATAAGCTAAAATCATTATTACTATGCTAGTGGAAATGTACTTAGCACCATTGGGATTAAATCATCGGTATGCTGAATTGTACAGAACGGTAATGACATATAAGTTTATACATGAAAAATGGCGTTTTCTTGTATTTTGTTTCAACAAAGATGCTGAAAGACAATTTCCTCTTCTTTTCGTTCTAGTATTCCTCAACCTCTTAGTTTCACCTGAAGGAAAGCCTGACCAGGAAAGTGTCCTGTGCGAGTATTGTACAATACCCGTTCCGTTAAGAGGTCGCGGAACCATAACCCAACCACAGGCAGTGGTCAGCGAATGGGGCATAGCGGCTCCACACACCGGAATGCTCGGCCGAACTTTCAAAGGAAGTCCGCTTATTATTTCGCCGGCCGAAGAAGTCGATGAACCTAGACCACGAGACGAATCAAGAGGCTTTTTCAGGCCGGGGTGTAGCCAGCTGGGAGACGGTTTCTTCCTGAAGTTCTTAGTCATCGGGTCGATCAAGTGCACTGCCCGATATTATAGGAGAACGTAGAAATAGTTGTAACAATATATACATTTAATTCTGATCAAAATGGAGCCGACGTATGCAACTAGGAACCAATCTACTTTTTTCGGTAGTTTTACAGGCTGAAATATTTTGTTTTTCTATATCAACAGAACTCATTGCTGTTGGTATATCTAATTATAATAAATAATACCTTGGATTAATGTTGATTGGTTGCTTTTATATATCAATTTAATTATTACTCAATTACAAATATCATTAGTACTGAAAGATTTTTTTTTTTTGGTATAACACTTAAAGGTTTGCAAAAAAAAAAAAAAAAAATTAACTACATGGACTATTATTCTAAATTATATGTTTTATGCTGCGCTGAATCAAATAATTACCTCCATTTTCTTCCGTTACCCACTATTTTTTGCAAAACAGATTGGAAAAAACACTAATTAAAAAAATAACTACTTTAATATTATGAAATAAAGGGCTATTTTTATTTAATTTTTTTTAACGTAATAATACAAGATTACGTAAAAAAATGCATCTCATCAAGTTTTTTTTTTAACTAAATAAATATTTAAGTTTTATTTAGCATGAAATGCTCGATAGGAATTGTTTAAAGTGATAAGTGACTGCCGACTCACATGATGTTTCTACTACCCAAGTTCCAGAACTCAAAACACCTCCCTTCTTACCTCAAGGCATGAACCTCATAAACGCTAAAGCATTCCACCGATAAATTGAACACTGATACCAAAATTAAAACTTTTCTTAAAAAGTGATTAAAAAAAAATTCGAGAAGATAAAAAAATTAAATCTACTGTATCATCAGTATTACTAGTGCATCACATCGGCTTCGACTTAAATCTTACTTCAATATTTCAAACTGCAGAATTACCTAAAAAGTGGTGAACATTTTCCAAACCTCATTTACGTTTGTTAAGTCCAGGAATCACCATCTTGAAGGTAACGAAAATAAATTACAATCATTCCAAAACAAGGTCCTAAGAATCTCCGTAGTTCCTCTCAGTTATCAGGACTAGTCAATTGCATCTTGAACTGCAAATTTAATCAAAAGACTAATTCATTCATAAACGTTTTACAAAATTCCATTTAATTACCAGTAATTAAATGTGCAGTAGTTTACAACGTAGGTAATCCAACTTCATTTCGAAAACGAAGCTCAGACTAATCCTAGACATTCTGAATTAAACTATTTTTCTTATTCTTTATTTTTTCACTTTCTTTTTTTCAAATTGTCAGTTATTTATTTTATTAATTCTATAAATATTAGTTATTTTTGTTCTTTCGTTCTTCAATTCCATAACTATTATTATATTTTTTTTATTATTTAAATTTATTGAATCATTACAGCATTGTAAATAATGAGGGAGGGGGGAGGCAGTCTTAAACTTTTTTTTTTTAAAATCAATTTGTTTCACTAACATGCCAATAGGCCAATCTGGTAATAAAGATAGATTGAATACAAATTTCAGAATGGGATTAGAGATATTAATTACTTTTTGTGAACTAATTAGGAAGTTAATTAAAATTAAACTCATGCGCCAATTTTATCATCAGTTTTTATACACACAGACATATAATATGTGTATATTATATGTAATATAACATTTGTATGTTAGACTTGTTGCCACCTTTACGTGCTATTCCTATTCTACCTTCCTGCAAATCCCAAGTGCACTTGCAACAGTGCAACAAGAACAGGGTCCATTATCACCTTATGTACTCCAAAGATCGAGGAGTATTCTTGGGTTTTCAGCGTTCGTGAAATGGAGAAGGGAGCTCTAGAACTTGCTGAAGAAAGTTAGTATCCTGAAGGATAACCCGCCCTTCCTGTTCTAGGTAGAGGCCGTAAAACTCAAGAACAGGTGTTCGTCATGCAAGAGTAACCACAAGTAAGGCTCAAGTACTAAAACATAACTGAAACAAAATGTCTCTGAAGAAATTTATTATATTATATTATTTAAATCCTTGTTATTGATCGTTTGTCGAATAGATCAATTGTTTAACATTTAAAAGGAAAATTGTTAAATTCATTTAAAACGCTTGTAAGCAATATATATTTTTTTAAATTTATTTAATGTAATTTACAAATGTACAAAATAATACAATAAGTAAATATGTTGTAGGTTTCATATATACTTGAAAATCATGGGAAGGAACCACCCATTGGTAGTACTTCAAACATTAATTTAAATTAGAAGGTCCCGTGGCCATCTTCTTTTCAGACGCCTCGGAGGATTATCTAGGATTGTAAAGGACGAAATATTAAGAATTGATGGGTTAGGATGGTAAAGGAGTTTGGAATAAAAAGCCGCTTATCGGTTTTGGGCCAAATCTACAACGAATGGGATGTTAAGGTCTTTGTGAATGAGTTTATTTGTAACGTAATAAGGAGCATCAAGGATTTTATGTGTAAATAATATAAATAATAAAAAATATTTATTTTCAATACTGTCAAATTTTTATCACTACATATAAACTCACCCTGATGTTCCAATAGAAATTTATTATAGCGTATATTAATTTCTCTACCCTTTGGCATTTTTTAAAAAAAATTCTAAAAATCAGGTGGTGTTTGCGCATCACCCAACTTTTAGCTTTATACCACCTTGCTCACGTCCCCAGGATTTATGTAGAGTGGTGGTCTTATTCTAAGTTATTCCCATTTTTCTGATTTTCGAGAAAAAAATCTAAACATCAGGGAAGGGAAAATAAAGAAAAAAATTATTTTGCTTTCTACTAAGAAATTCGTATTTTAGGACTTCGTCGGGCGGGAATAACGATTATAAATTTTGTTCCTGCCAAGGATACATTTTAACCAAAGATAATGAAACCATAAAGCAATTAGGAAAGATAGTTATTCATTAGATTCTTTAATATTTTGTATTTAGTGATTTTTTTATTTTTTTAAAAATAAGAACAGGTTATTTTTTTTTTCAAATGAACAGTACTTTGGGTAGGTATGGATTCAGGAGCCCTTTGTATAAAGAAAGCACTGCTTATTAATATTTTCGAAGTCACTTGAAAATGGCTGCTTATTAGCTAAAACAGCCCAGGAAAAAATATAAACTGTAGATTTGCTTTGAAAAATTTGAACTGAATTCATTTATGGTAAAACGTTATGACTGATAAGGTAATACTTGTTTTAAATCCGATTGCTATAATATAGCATAATAATTAATTGTTAATTTCTTAGTAAATTCATTAATACATTTTTCATGAATGGAGTACATATTGTAGTAATTACATCCGTAAGTAATGTTGCGTCCTATTACAGCGAAGTTTTCACTGGATGCTTCTGAAAATCCATCTACCCTCATTTTATGGATATTACCATCGGAAGATGTCTAGACAATGGGAAGATAACACACTTCATCCGGTTTCACCATAGATTTTCGAATTATCTCTTTCTCCGTTGTGTAAAGAGGGGGCATCATCTGAAAACAGCACGTCAAGGTTGATGAGAGGAGGTCTCATCACGGAATGATGACGAAGCGAAACGTTTTTGAAGATTTCGTTGTGCAACATCGCTTAGCACTACTAGCGATCGGTTTAGATGTAGAAATATCTGCTTTTAATTTTATTTTAGTACTTTTTATTTCCTTTATTGTTTTATATTCCGCTCTGTTGTACTTCGAAAAATGGTAATAGCAATCAAATAACACATTATTTACTTAGATTTAAATTAATTTATAACAAAATGAAAAATTAAACTTACAGTTAAATAGCATCTTATACGCATTCATTCAGCCTGAGAAACTCCGAACCGAATAAGTCCATTCAGCTGTAATTGAAAAAGCAGAACTCCGGGAGATCTCTCTCAACTGCATCAGTATCTGAAATACTTAAACAACTTCTATATTACTTTAATTAATAAAGAACAATTCATTTATATTGTAACTGATTATTTATGCTGAAGTTCTACAGTGCGCTAAGCGAATTTGATGTTTCAGTTTCACTGACGGTGGTTACATTCTCAAGCATGCTTGACAAGTAACCATAATCAACGTACGTACCTATAGAATTACGATTTGTAATTACGGAGTCAGGAAGTTTTTGTTTCATTACCTTTTCACCATTCGTCGTGGATAACCAGTTATCAAGATAGATGAAGCAGATTATGTTAAAAGATTGTAGTACTTTTGAATCGGCGAGGATTGTGCTGTATTTGTGGATGAACTAATTGATAAATGGTCATGTCATTTTATATTATATGATTTCAAAAAAAGTGCTGGTGCACTGTTTTTCTCTATTGTCATGGAAATTTGTTTGTTAACGTTTTTACACTTTGTATTTGAGTTGAGATTCAAAGACTGGCATAAACATGAACAACATAGTTATTCATTTATAATTTGAGGTCAAAATATTGGACCAGTTTTGCTATTATGTATTTTAAAAGTTTGGTTACTTTTTAAAAGTGCTCCACGAACCTTACAAATGAATCTACCCGACTTTTGAGAACAGAACTCAAAGTGAAGCACCATGGGACTGGTGAAAGGACATTCAAGGCTGGACGAAATCAGAATTGCAGATTTCGAAAAGGACTACTCACCGATGTAAAGTTAGGCCAATTACTAAATATTGTCATGAAGGATTTTATGATGTATTATTACAGCTATTTCCTTGATATCACCTACATGCATCGTCTTATGGTTCTTATTCTTGCCTATGAATTTTTAGTTTCAAAAATAAATCTCAATTCTTTATTTGCCAAACTTTCATATATTAATTATATAAATGAAAGGAAAATATCAAATCTTTGAATGACGAAGGTGAGCTGGTATAGTTTGAAACGTCCATTGTAATAAATATTTTTAGAAGTGAAAAAGGGTTGGTTATTTCCTTTAACTAATAAAATTAATCAATAATATTATAAACCTTTGAAAAATAATTTTTGGTAATTTATGGTTAGAATAACGTTTCTACAAAACACACAAATATTGAATTGAATTTTTTATTAATTGAATAACTAATTTTCAAAAATTAAATCAATAAATAATATTTGAAAAATCGTTTTACCACGAGTAGTCAATACTTCTTACATATATGTTAAAATAACTGTTCGTTATAATTCAACTGTCTATATTTCAGGTAGTGTTCATTTCTAACAGATTTAGGCTCTTCATATTGACAATATACTCTTATAAGTTATTTTGATAGATGCGGATTAAAATGATCATATTAAAATATTGTTAAATAAACTTAAAATGTTGATAATAATTCCGCTGTGGAAAATCCATTTTACACAACCTCTATGCTGAGGCCATTAAGTTTGGCCATAAACCAACACTCCATTCCCGTTACACAATAACTACCATTACCATCTCAATTAAAAACAAAATTGAAGAGCTTTGCGTTTTATTCTTGCTGGAAAAAATACTATCATTTTAAGTATATGAATTTACCCATCGTCGTAAACTCATGACTTCTTGCCCAACAATATCCTTAATTAATACTCCTCTTATTCCTGTCGAACAGATCCGTTACTTAGGACTACATCTGGAAAAACGACTGACATGGAATCCTCATACAAGACTAAAAAGACAAGAAACTGCTCGTCGATTCCGACTATTACAACATTTACTAGACAAACGGTCTAAATTTCCAATCCATTACAAAAGACTGATCTACATGACGATTATAAGGCCTATCTAGACACACGGAGTTGAGCTTTGGGGCTCCACTAAACCATCAAATTCATCCCGAATCCAATCCTTACAGTCCAAAATCCTTAATGCTCCTTACTTTGTCACAAATCGAGTCATCCATCAGGACCTCAGTGTTCCATATGTTGCCGATTTGGCCAGAACCAGATACCATTCCTTCCATGATAAACTTCCCAACCACCCAAATCCACTTGTTTCTAACCTGGCTTCTCCTTCATTACCTAATAATCCTCCTTGGCGTCTGAAAAGAAGATGGCCTCGAGATCTTCTCCTCTAGAAATGTTATTGGAGTTCAATCAATGGGTAGATTCTCCACATGTTTGTATCATGTCATAATATCACTTACAGCAAATTTTTATTGTGGTCACTATGTCACCTACAGTATATATTTGTATACAGTTGTAAACAACAATAAATTAATTATTAAAAAAAAAAAAAAAGTATATGAAAATCAGAGGACCTGGAGCACTTTAGGGAGTGGGTCTCAAAGCGCTTGATTTAGCAGGTTGTTGGCAGGACTCCCTCCTGGGTCAGTCAATATTTATTTATGGGCCTGTGGCATCATCAATAATAATTATGTAAAATAAATAAATTTTAATAATTCGAAATATAATGTTGTCTTGATTGATTTTATTTATTCATTTTTTTTTTTTAACAATTAAGAAAATATTTCCTAAAAGTCATTCCAGCGTTGACATGCTTTAACTAATCCTCGTCAAAGTAGTTCTCTGCTCTAGACCGTACTTGAAGATAACTATCAAATGATAACAGTGACGTAAAGAATCTTACACAGCTGAAAAAAACGATACGTCACCTCACTGTGACATGTTTTCCTTTTGGCCGATGACAAAACAGATTAGATTCGTCCCCCCGGTAGAAACTAGACTGTTTTACTTACGAGTCGACTTGTCACGGGGTGCAATCTTAGGAAGGGATAGCTTTTAGATGCGAGCAGAATCGATTTTCATAACCATTACTAATACAGTTTATACACAGATGTATTTCTGTATCAATCTGTTAACTCGAGTATTCATATTTTATAGGTATTTTTATCCTTCCTATTTATGGGTATTTCACAACAGTCAATTTTCAGATAATGATTAAAAAAAAACAAAAAAACGCATTTCCAAAAATAAAATAAATTCAGGAATTTTCCGGTTTACCTCTAAGCTAAAACCACTAACTATCAAGCAAAATTGTACACAAAATATACTCGTTGGTCGTTTCGTATAAAATGCCAGTTTTCAGAGTAAAAGTTATTTAGTGAAACAACTTAATAAAATCAAAACATTTACCATCATTTTCTATACTTTTCAATTCCAGACCTGAAAAATTCAGGATTTTTTGAAGAAAAGAAGTCAGAAAATGCATTTTTACCTGAGAATCATTTTCAAAAATTTTACTATTAAGAAAGTTGTCAAAATAGATGAAAATCTGTTGGAGATTAGACTGGCAAATAAGGTAGTTCTGGAAGGACTTGGTAACATAGCCCGTTTAGTTTCTTCTAGAAACACGGCGAATGGCGTTGTCGTGTAAGAATATAGATCCCTTCCGATTGAATGATGATTTGATGACCCGTAGGTGTGATGATTTCACCTCTCGGTAAAAAGAAGAAATGAATTATACCTGACATTGACCACAACTACGGTTTAGCATGTGTCCCGGTCTTTCGTCGATATTTAAAAACTGACCTGACCGATCCCTGTTGTATACAATCCACTTTTCATCACGTGTAATTATCCTTTCGAGAAAGACTCGTTTTTGTCTAGTATCAGTGATAAGCATAATAAGGTTTCAGCTGCTTCCACTCATTAAGTCCATAAGTATCCTACCTTTTTACTGACTTTTTTCTTTAAGTGTAGAGAAACTCTCGATACAGTTGTATTAAGTTGTGCTACATGATCTTTGACTGTTTAGGAAGGTTTTCCTTCCACAGTAAACCTAAGTTTATCATCGTCAATTGCGAGTAGGGGTCTTTCTCTAGATAGGTTATCCAAATATGTCACCACATTTAGTAAGGTCTCAGCACTTGAGATCGTTTGTAGACCCCTTCATTTATCTCACTAATTTTCTGGGAACAACCAGCTCCATCAGTATCTTCCGAAGACAGTCTCTGTGTATGGAATCATAGGCTGCTTTGAAATCAAAAATTAAGGTGTGATCCTCTTCTATTACCTAATGTTTTTTGAGTACTCGCTTTAGGATGAAGTACTCGATCTAGTGTGCTCAATCCTCGTTTTAAAAAATATTAAAATATAGAATTTTAATTCGAAAAGAATTATCTAATCCAGGTAAAGTATAAGACAAATTTTCCTGAAAATTATAGAATTCGCCTTTCTACACAACAGCAACGTCATGTATCTGCAAAACCTATTAGTTGCGACATTTGTGCAATTTTGTATATACTATGTTGACCAAACCTAATTTATAACTAGAAAAAGTTACATGTTAGTAGTTGAATAAAAATAAACTAATGATTAGAGCATTAAACTAATCTTTTACGAGAAGTAAAACTTTTCAAAAGTCACAATTAAGTGACAAAACAACGGAAAACAAACAGAATTGTTAAACAAATTGATACGAGTTACTAATATTTTATCAGGAGAGCGGGATAAAACTTGTGCATTTGTAGAGTTGTTTAATAGTAAAAAACAATAGTTAAAATAATTAAATAACAAGCCTCTTCAAAGAACGGATTTATTGAATTCCGAATTCGCCATTTCTAACGTTATCTTGTACAATCTCACTTTTTTTTATTTAATCCTAATTGAGGATAGTAAAAATATATGCATCTATAAACAATTATTTTTGTATTACAAATAAATATTTCTTTACTTCTCTCGTTGCTTTGGTTTACAGTCCCTCTTAGGAGCTCCGTGCTACTTGAGAAGTAGAACTTAGCACGTTAGCCCAGAACTAACAAGACTTACAGGTGGAACAACCTGAGTAGCCGGCTGGCCGAATTCCAGAAATAGAATCGTCCCGTTACCTTAGCTGTTAGATGAATAAATTATAAATCTATTAAGTTTCCTGGTGTTCGTCCTTGCGATAACTCCCCCGACTGTCTTCCCTCCCTCCCGCGTACCCGCTATAACTGCGTAACTGTTACCCAATTCACAATAACAGTTCTTCCACCCCAATCACGAAATAACCAACAATCGAGAATTAGCCGTAGAAGTGTTTTGAGCTAAGAACCTGCCTAGGCCGAAACTTAATTGGTTTCAGGAGATTTAACAGGAATTCCTTCTTGGAGGACCGCTATTCGAGCCTGAAATATCCAAACGTCTAAATATGGTAGTCGGAGAGGCACTAAATTCGATTGTTGAGCAAGCTTGTTGTTATTTCTCCTTTATAAGTGACCATATTAGAAATCATCGTTTTTTTCCTAATGAACAATAATCGAAATTATTATTATTCTCTATTTTCACTAACATACAAAATAATAATAGTCTTTATAGTTTATTATATTTTAAAAATAGGAAGTATAATTAATTTATATCTCCCGGATATCGCGGAACAATACCATATACAACATGCAGCTTCTTAGAAGACCTAGATGTTAGCATCAGGGATATAGTGATCTTAGCGGATAATATTATTTTGGACTGCTTGGTGATCATACAATACTCGGAAATTAGCTGATTATTCAGTGTTTTTTTTTTATTCTTTATTTTTTGGATAAGGTCCAGGATTTGTGACTTGACTTATTTATGCCCTTAACTTATTTATTTATTAGATTATTTATTCAATTAGGTATTTCTTTCAACTAACTTTTTGATTTTTTTAAATCTATATATTGGTTCTTTTTAAATTTATTTATTTATTATTTATGTTGTAAACTGATCTACTGCTATGACTTTTATGTCTTTAGTTTTATTTTACATTGCTATATAAGGATAAATTCGCTTAATTTGCTGATTGGATCGAAGGTGGGTTGCGGATTATTGCAGAGTGAGTTAGGGTGAATAAAATTGTCAAATGGAATGAAATTATATAGAAAAAAAATTAAAATATTTGTATTTAGTGTGTAGACGAGTATTGATTGTAAAAGGAATAGGTAGGAGAAAAAAATTATTGTTATATTATGTAAATATATGTATTGCACATGTCCGAACATGGATTGATTGGTATGCTGTGTGTTGTAGCAGCCCGATGTATTTGTTCAGTATGGCTAAATAAAGTATTTCTCTCTAATCAATTTATCATCACTGATATTACCTGGAGTGAATTGGATAAGTCTGAGAATTCCATAAAACTGTATACCTAAGTAGACACAACCATGCTCAAGGTCAATGAGTATTAGGGATGTACGTATTCAATCATACCATATAAATATTAAAATAAAAAAAATAATAATAAAAATAAAATGAAAACATGATAATGAAATTAAATGGATAATGATTGGAAATAGTAATGATAAAATAATACGTTTCAAATAAACTTAAGTAGATAATAAATATAATATAAATATAAATACGTAGTAATTAAATAAATGAAAAACTAAAATTAAGAAAATTAAAATATCAATAAAAAATAATAAATCATCCTGAACACAATAATACCTAAATAGGATTTTTGCATTCAGTTATATACATTTAATTACACACATGAATCCCCAAACCAATCACTTCCGCCAACATGTGAATACTAAAGCAGAACTCTGGGATCCAAACCGCATTACTGGTACTATGATCTGAATATTGTTTTTTATTGTAATGTTTATTAAAATTTGCTACTTTTGGGCAAAGAGGTTATAGTGCTTTTTTTATCCAAGAAATAACTTTATTTTATTATTGCTTTATAGTAATTATTTTAGATTGAAAATAATAACACAAAAGATTCGTCAGTGCTATGACGGTTTTTTGGAAAACACTAAATTAATGTAAATTATTTAAACCGTTTTGCGTTTCTTTACAAGAAGCCTTAACATGTCTCTCCAAACACAAACAATTAAAACAAAAATTAAATAAACAAATTAAGAAATATTAATTTCACCTCAATATTAATTTTCTTTCTACATATTTTTTAAATTAATGCTTTAATACATTCTACCAATTTTTAATATCAACATTATCAGTATCTTTGTTGACGATTTCAAAGTATGATTAAACTTAATTATTACAACAAGAAAAATTGAAATGGCATCCTCGCATGAGCGATAGTAAAAGTAAAAATAAAAATATATAATTACTGAGTCCGTTTGTTATTTTACCACCATTTTTAGAAAGTAGCCAAGATTGCCTGACAGATCTTTCTTCTTGAAGAAGTGAATTATAATTTGGGGGAATGAAGCCCTAAATAAATTAGAAAATTCATTGAATGGTAAAAGATTTGCTCAGTTTCTTTCCCCCATTGAACTATGGAATGTTTTTCTTACTATTTTTTATTCCTGTATATTGTATTTGTCTTCTTTAACTGTTTTTACAATTGTTTTAAAAGATTTTTTATGTGAGATACAGTCAGGTGTTATGGAGTTATCCTTAAAATATATTTGAATATTTGTCCGTACAAAACTGAGACCGTTATTATATCACCATATGTAGAAATTAAAAAATATTCCAGGTAGATCTTCAGTCTTTAAAAAATAAATGTGATTTGAATGAATGAATAAAACAATTATTTTACAGGATTATTTTTTATGGAGAAAAATAAATCAGTTTATATTTTCCATTTTATGTTTAATGATGATATGCAACGTTGGTCATTCTAATCCTGTTGTTTACTTCATCTGGACCTTTTCATCCTAGTTTTCAGTCGTGTCCGAATAGGGGGTTTACAGAATCGTTGTTCGTTGCAGTTTACTTTTTCCTTGCTTTAATTTTTTTTTATAATAATAGTATATATAAATATAATATAAAATATAAATATAAACCACGCCAAGAAACGCGCGATGTATTTCCTAATTCATCGCACGAGGACTTAGACCTACATGGTCTGTCGCCCATATAATAATAATAATAATAGTACATATGTATATCCAAAATAATATAATATTTTTTATTTATTCATAATTTTAGAATAATATTACAAAAATAGTAGTTTTAGTAGCTTTAGAGCCTTAGAGTAACAAATAATTAGAATAAAATATTTAATATAGGATGAAAATAAAAATGGCAAATCATAATAAAATAACTTTCAAGTCCCTAAATAAAAATGACAAAAAATAAAATTATGATATTGAAAAAATAAACCCGTGAACGGTTAGGGGTGCAGTACTTTGTAAGGAAGTACAGTTACTATACCAAGGGTTGTGCAAGGAGGTGATTTGATCAGAATAAAAACCCGACGGCCAGATTTTTAACCAATTAAGGGTACCCACTTTATGAAGCTGGGTGGGTAGACCCTAGAGTGCTCTCGAACCCACACGACTACACTGAAACAGAAAATAATTATCCACCTCACCCGGATTCGGACTTGGTCCTTGGAGTTAATAATACAATGGTAAAGAGCTACTCATTAACAATTATGATAATTAGAACTTGAATATTATAGAAAAAAAGATATTGTAAATAAAGGAAATATACTTTAATTCTATTAGAACTTAGAATAGAATAAGAAGGTGCGGAGGAGGGTGCTAGAGCGTCAAATGGAAGAAGGAATGGAATTTCATAGTGAAGGGGATCTGATAAGGAAAGATCTGTCAAAGTCTGTAGTTTGATGGGCCAGTGTATATAAGCCTGTATAAGTATTATTAAAAAAAAATATTGTAAATAAGGAACATCTACTTTAATTCTATTGGAACTTATGATGCAATACGTGGAATTAGAAGGTGGGAAGGATGCTAGAGCAACAGATGGAAGTAGAGATGGAATTCATGGCATGAGAAGAGGATCTGATACGGAAGGATTCTATAGTTCGGTGGGCAGGTGTATATAAGTCTGAAGACCGTGAGTGGGTATTGCATAATTGAACAGAGGATATAGTTCCTTGCTTGAACCTATTTAGTTCAACATTTTCATTAGTACTGGTGACTTAAGCTATAACTGCATAATCATAGCTTAGGTTTATATTGGTACCAAGTTACTATTCCATATCAGAATTCTAAGTGTTTACTCTTACACAGTTTTGCTTAGTCCATAAAACTAATAAAAAACAATGTCAATTGTCTTGTTTTACACCTTTGGAAGTGGAAATACAAACTCTAATGACTTCAAATCATAATAAACGTATGAACAACTGGAGATGTAAGTTTGATTTCATACAAGGATTGCTATTTCCTACATACATGAAGGTTATAACCTTATTCACACCCTCACAATTCTCAGTTTTCATTGTTTCCACACAATTGCCGGTTTTACTCTTTCTTTATTCTTTTTTCCTTCCCATGTTATATAGTTATCTATAGCACTGATTGTTATAAACGAGAGTAAAATGATTTTATTTGTAATAATTAATAAGAATTATTTTTTTATGATAATTTAAGAAAAAAAACAGCTTTCGTTTTCAATTGAAAATATATATTTTCTTCTCTGCTAAATAATGAGGAGAAGATGTGAAACTTTAATTTCACGATATTTTTAATTCTTAAAGTATATGTCGTTATGTTGTATAAGCAATGTAATTTTGTTAAATGTATATATAGTTTCTAATTTAACATCATCAAGAATTAAAATGTAAAGGATTTCATTAAAATATTAGATTATTTACTAAACCATTTCAAACAGTAGTTACTGATCAAGATATATCTTTATCACTATAGATAGCATCATAAATGCTTCCTACGCCGGAAAGACAATTAACATCTGAATACATAATGAATCCCAGATACAATTCCTCTGTAAAGTTTGTTGTATTTATAGTTAACTCCTATACATACATGTGTGTGTTTATATATATAAAACATTATAATGCATGATTGCAAGATGATAATGTTTATTATTAACATGATCCAGGATAACTCATGATTAATTAATTATTAATTGTTTATTTTTATTTTCAGACGAACCCTTCAAATTTATTCACATGCCCGAACGGTGAGTGTCTATTTATTTATTTAACAGGATAACATCAATTAGTTAATGATATATATTAATTGTTTAAAATGCTGAGGTGAAGAAAACTTCCAATTATAAGGGATGCATCCCATACTCATGTACTTTACCCCTTTCCTCATATTTGTCAATTATATCAGTTTCTTATGTGAAATTGAAAAATATGATGATTCATAGTACATGAGAAGGGGGAAATCCAAAAATGTTGTCCAAGTACAAAATATAGAATAATAATATATTCTAATTGGAAGTTTTCTACACCTTAGCGTTTTAAAAAAATAATATAAATTTCCTAGAAAACAAAATAATATAATCAGGATAATATATAGTTTAAATATATATTTTAGCAAGTACTCCACTGCAAAATGATCTGTAATAAACTTCTTTGTTAAGACTGTAGAAAGTATTAACCTTGTAAATTGTGCTGCGAATATGAAACCGAGGTCAAGCATAGCATGTCCAATTTATTTTGCATTTATTTATTCCAGTGACATTTCAATATGTAGTGTGATAATAATAACTGTAATATAATTTTATGTTTTTGATCAGTTAATAATTGATCGTGGGTTATATATATATATATATATATATGTGAGGAGAAGATGGTTGGAGGTGTAGTTAGAGGATAACACAAATAAGTTAAAAAAACTTATTTATTAGTGCCAACGATTCTAATCGTAATTTTTTATTTTGAATATACATATGTTTAATGTTATAATTTTTTTATATTACCAAAAGCATAATAAATAACATAATTCATATCAAAGAGCTTTTCAGTACTGATTCTGAAGTATGATCATAAATAAGATTATGGAATTAGTATGATTTTTACGTTATGCTATAACTCTGGGAAACATATTTGTGCTATGTTTGCAATACTGTATGCAATTTCTAAATTATTCATAATAATATCAGATTGAGACTAACTTTATCTATGTGTAGGTATTTCGCAAAACAAAAAAATAAATAGATAAAAAATTTTAGTGATTTTAAAACTACTAAAACTTCATCAAAGCTGTTCTAGAGTTTAGAGGAACTAGAACTACTTAAGAATAATGTGGGACGACAAAGATTATTTATATTTAAACAAATTTCAAATAAAAATTTAATCCTACAACTTAAGTTCTAAAGGATTTTTTTTTTGTTAAAACTTTTTTTTTTCTTTTCAGAAATGTAAACCCTTTTTTACTTTTTTTTTACTTATATCATTCAAACTACGTTTCGGACTCTTCTTACCATTATCAAGCTCTAAAATAAAAATATTTATAATCAACAATTTTACATTTAATATACAGTTACAATCTACAAATTTTACATTGCAAATTAATAAAACCATTTTACACATTTACATGCAAATAATTTGATATGTAACCATATATAGGAAACTAGAACAGTTTAGGAATAATGTGGAAAAACAAGGATTGTGTTTTTTATTTAAACAAATTTTAAATATAAATAATCAGTTGTAATCCTACAACTTAAGTTCTAATGGATTTTTTTTTTTTTTTAAACTTTTTCTTTTCTTTTCAAGAATTTATACCCTTTTTTACTTCTTTTTATTATAACATACGAATTCTTCTTCCGATTATCAAGTTCTAAAATAAAAATATTAGGGACTTATTTTTCTATGTTGCGTATTGATAATATAAATATCAATTTATATAATAAATGGATTTTGATAAATTGAATTTATATACATTTTTAAAAACAACTAAAACTCCTCCTGTACTGGAGTTTTGTGAAACTAGATTTTTTTAGAAAGAATGTGGAACGACAAGGTAGTTCTTTTTTTATATTAAAACAGGTAAATTCAGCAAGATCCCTAAAACATTTTTCATATGGAAATATAAACTGAAATGCTAGTTAGCTAAAACTGTTTCACTCAAGTTTTTTTTTTTAATTGTTGGAAATAGTGAAATAAATAAATATATTTAGTATTAATGAACAACATTTTACAGTTAATGATATCATCAAAAAATAATCAAAATAAATTACGTAATTAGCCGCGCAGTTAAATATTACAATATTTTTACATTTTAAAACCAAATAATGTATATTTTAACCAATAGAGATAGTTATTGTTATTTTCGGGTTGTGAAATACATGAGATTTAAATAGGCCAATTTGAGATACCTCTTTCCGGCAAGAACCTTAATTCAGGAATGTGGATTCTTTAATTTAGAGCCCAAGGAGAAAACAAACAAAGAGCAGTGACTAAACCGCGGCCTCTAAAACGAATTTATTTATCTGCCCCTTCCGTCTTTGAAGAAAATAATTCTTCGGGATAGAATTCAGGCATTCCTAAATTACGACGTATATTCATTAAAATTAATGAGTCACTATCAAATAATAATTATACCACTAAAATTTAATGAAAGAGTTAAAGAGTTACATAAAACAGATTTATAACTTAAACAAAACAATCAGGAGGATAAAGTTAATACAAAAAAATATTAACTAACATAATAAGCAGTAGTGATCAGGATATATATTATTGAAATGATCTATAAATTTAATAAATTATCGTGTCAGTTATTATGTCTCCTTAATTAACTGAGTAAATAAATCTTTTCAATAATATTTATTCGGTTCTATCAGTTATTTTTAGTTCACTAGTATTTTATAATTTGTGGGACCATGAGAACACTTTAATTAAGTGAAAGAGACACAAGAAATGACTAGTATTGATGACACCTATGAAAAACTGTTTGAACCTGCAAACTTTGCAAAGAGCTCTGAACCTCTCTCACCAGTCGAATTGACAACTGTCATTACACTATTATTATTGTCATCCATTGCTTTATTAGTTTTTAAAACATCCAAAACAATACTAACTCAATCAAAACACAAACTGCGAGCAAGTAACTTAACACCACAACAAAACAAATTGTGTGGAGCTCTGTTGGTATTTTGCGTGACGTCATTCTCCATTTAACAGACCTATTAACAGACTCTCAACCATGATATATCGTTTTAACATGCTAAAAGAAAAAAAATATTTCTCTAATGAACATGGTTTTTTTTCCATTTAACATGTTAAACTAAAGACCATGAATACTCCTATGGTGGTTCGACAATAAATAAATAGTTGAAAATATTTTTTTTTTCATCTTGATCGCAGATTCCTGATCATCTCCTCCGAATTCACATACGTCCAATCATTTATATATGTGATAATAATTACGTTAATTTATCTTATCAAACACCATTTATTCCAAGTTATGAAAAAGAAACATTGCTAATATCAACTAACACGACACGGTAAAAAAACAAAAACGAAAGGGATTTTAGGTGAGTTCCAGATGGTCAATCTCGTCCACAACGATATTTACGTCATGGGGTAATGAAAGATTAAAATTATTCGTAACGAATCAGGACCATATTTTTCCTTTCAGCTAAGAACTAGTTTTTACTGACATAACAACCGTTCTTAAATGGTGAAAGTAGAAGAAATATCTAGTGAAGATTAAACTTAATTAAAGTTAAACTTTAACCCTTGTTGTAAACGTACATTAAAATTAACTAACCGTGCTATCTAATTTAACACAGTGCAGTATAATAAAGTTCAAGCTTAGATAATATAGAAAAGTGTTACAGGTCATTCAATTTAAAACAGTTATCTAGTAGTTGTAGGGAGATAGTTTATGACATTTTAAACTTTTCTCTAATTTCAGCCAATGTTAAAATTTAAATTTTTGTACACAAAAATAATATATTTTTTCTTATTTATTTATTTATTTATTCATATTTACAACTGCATAAAAAATACAACAAGTATATTTGATCATAATGACATAATGATAATGATATGATACAGCATGTAGAGAAACTACCCAGCAGTAGAACCCTAAAAACATTTTACAATATAAGGTCACGAGGCCATCTTCTTTTCAAGCGCCTCGGAGGATTGCCAGGAATGGAAGAGGAAGCAAGGTTAGAAACTAGTGGGTTTGGGTGGTTAGGCAGTTTATAATGGAAGGAATAATATCGGGTTCGGGCTAGATCGGTTACATAAAAAATAATATTAATGTAGTTTTCTCATTCTAATAGTTGGTAGAGTAAGCATTAGATATATACTTCTGTTTTGTTTTTTTAAGAAATTAACCAAACATAATAAAAAAAGTTTTATTTGAATAAAAAAAAAATATACTTCAGAATTGCATAAAACAGGTCAACTAACAAAACGCTTCTTTTGTATTCATATTTTAACAATACAATTTTGATTCTATGTGTCGAATGATAACCAAAATAAACACATTTGGTATTTAAAAATTTTGCTTTTGTAGATTTTAATCAATTTTTTTCAGTTATTACTTAATAACTCTAAAAATCTTCTGCTTGAAAAAATAACTTGTCACACTCAATATGAAGTTAATAAAACTTGCTCAATTTGGTACGAAAATGAGCTCAGCACTCCCGTTACTTTCTAAAATAACAGCTCTTTAAAAATTTTACCATTTCCAAAAAAAAATCAACCATTAGATACTGATTTAATATACTGATTATTTTAGAGTGGTTTATATTAATGTTCATTAATGATTAATGATCTAAATTTACTCTCAACTTTGTATTTTAAAACTTCCAATTTGTATATAATAAAAATAAAATAATTATGTTTTAAATAATTTTAAATTATATGTAACAAATAAAATAAGAATGTTAATTAAATTTTCAATAAATTAAGCTCTGTGACAACAGAGTCCCTTGCCTGTTGAAGGTAGGTTTTATTGTTAGTATTATTGATGAGGTTAATAGAAAAGGAAAAAGTAATTTTTGAAGGATACTTTTGTATTTAGATTGTGTTGTTTTAAGTGAATAGTCATTTAAAAAAAATTTATTGAAACTGTAATGATATCAATTAAATATTTATTGTTGTTTTTGAAGATATATTGAAAATTAGCAAGGGCAATTTACCTGCAAAAAAAGACATTTTAATGAATTGTGACAATTCAATGATTAAGGTATGTTCAGAAATATTGGTATTATGTGAGAAGGTAATATAGCAATAATGTGAAAACAATTTTTAGGTTGTCTCCTTGAAAATGGCCTAAGGGGCGAAACGTTGGAAGTTTTAAAATAAAAAGTTGGTAGTGAATTTAGATAAGTTTGTGTTAACATTAAAGCCAAACATTTTTAAAACTGTATCTTATTTTGTGAAATGTGGTTATAAATATTCAAAATATGAGAAAAGATGTAATATTTTAAGTAATTTAATTAGCATACATTTTTCCCCAAAAGGGAATGCTTAGGCTTAATTTTTCACTTGAAAATAGCAGATAGCTAAAACAACTGAAAAGTAGATTTTGAGGGGAATTTTCAAGGAGAAAAAGCAACTTCAAGCTGTAATCATTAATTTTTTCTAGCTAAAAATGTCAAAAATTACGAAGATGTAAGAAAAAACAATTATTGACTTCTTTACATTCTTTATATAAATTGTAATAGTGTTACAACCGCTTTTATCTTAATATGAAATAAGATTGAATTTTTCACTATTACTTAAATTTTAATAATTCACTGCACTTCTAAAGAAACCTTGTGCTTGTCTATTTCATTACATGGATATTAGTAATGTATTTATTATATTCCTCAAATAAAATCATAGAAATGATAAATGAATTTGAAGGAAGTCGTGATGTTCATCACTTGTCTGGAATGTGCGAAAAAATAACTGTTAAAAATAATTAACGCAAATGTGAGGAGTGAACAGAAACATTTTAAAAGCATTAACCGTTAACTTTCATATATGTGTCCTTAATTTCTGGTACTTGAAATATACCACATACCAAAGTATTTTTTTATGTGTCTCATCTTAACTGAACTCAGGAACTTATAATTTTTAGAGACGTACTTCTCTCTTTAGGAATCGTACAGCAAATTACATCAAAAACTTAGAAATATTATTTTTTTTTTTTTTAACAATATTACAAAAGTCATTTTTAATAAAATTAAGTTAAATGTGATGTGTAAATATATTTAAAAATTGCCTTGCTCACGGCGATCGCTGGTCCATAAGATTATCATAGGGACTATCTAGAAATATTTGTATACAAAAAAACTAATGCATTTCTGTGGAAGAGGACTGACTTTTTTCATCTTGATAGTCCTGCCATGGTAACCTTGCCCCTGGTTCTTTCGGGAATAAAAAATGGTAAAACGATAGCTTAGCCTATTAAAAATCATAAAAAAGTATTTTATGAATGAAGAGCTTCTTTATAATTTCAATATTTCTTTTCCGTTTTATTTAAAACAAAAAATATACATTTACGTAACAATGTAAGTACAAACATTTCCTACTGTAATTATAAAAATAATTCCTGTGTTAGAATACATGCTTGACGAATTTCCTTAGTTTAATAAAGCATTTACGATAATAGTAATATTGAACTGAACAATATGATACATCTTATATTTAACAGATTATAAAACTTCGATACTTTAGTGGTTTGAAATAGATGGAATTCCTCAGGAAAATTAGTTTAGTCCACTCCTTGTAAAAATGGAAATTTTTGAGTTATCTTTAGAATAAAAAACATTTTCAATTTGTGACTCCCAATAATTAAAACATCTGACACAAAACTTTTTCTCACTTGTTCTAATATCCGACAACGCGTTCGTCCATTATTAAATGACACTAAAATGAAAAGCCTACAAAAATATATTCAATAGAAAAATTTTATTGTACATTTATAATTTTTAAAACAAGTTTATTAATTGTTAATTTGTTTATTATTTATAATTTAATTTGATATACTATATTGGATTTTTAATTTCTATTTCTTTTTATTTTGTTTTTTTTTTAATTTCCCTATTGTTTAACCACAAACATGTAAAAAACTAAAATTGAATACATGCAAAAAATATTTACACTTTAATGTGTACCATGGTAAAACAGTCCAATTATGGACTCAATTTTTTTTTTGTTTTTTTATCAAAAATAATTTAACACATTACAAAATACTGATCTACATGACTGTAATAAGGCTAATCTGGACATATGGAGTTGAGCTTTGGGGCTCCACTAAACCTTCGAATTCCTCTCGTATTCAATCCTTACAATCCAAAATCCTTCGTAAAATCCTCAATGCTCCTTAATTTGTCACAAATAAAATCATACATAAAGACCTTAATGTTCCCTATGTAACCGATCTAGCCCGAACCAGATATCACTCCTTCCATTATAAACTCTCTAACCACTCAAACCCCCTAGTATCTAATCTTGCATCCTATTCCATTCCTGACAATCCTCCGAGGTGCCTGAAAAGAAGATGGCCACGAGACCAGCTAATGTAAAATGTCATTAGAGTGCTACCAATGGGTAGTTTCTCTACACGCCTGTAACACTCCAATTTAACTTAGATCGGATTTACTAAATGTATTATGATGTACAGTTGTAAATAGCAATAAATAAATATTTAAAAAAAAATAATAATAATAATTTTGTTTTCGCCCTGTTAATTTTTATGAGAATTAAAGAACATTAAATCTCAGTTTTCTCGGTTTGATTTTTTTTTTTTTTTTGCGACTTTAATTGTTTTCGGACTGTTCAGTTTATTCTTCTAATAATTATTTAATTTCCAGAGAGGAGGAAGAGAGAAAATTGTAAAAAAAAAAATAACTTCCCTTGCTCCTTACGAAACAAAGATTTATTATATGTCACAGGTCACGGTAAGTCGAGTTCTCCTGGTTTTAAATCTATGACGAAACACTCTAAGAGTCTTATTAATTTAAATTTATTTAAATAGATTCCAATTTGTCCTCCGCTGTCGAAGCGGGAAAAAAAATGAACCCCACTAAATAAGAGATAGAGGGAGAGGGAGTGATAGAGGAGGGTGCGATGATCGGCTGGCGGCCTTGCGTGCCAATGTCATGACTCCTCGGTCCTCCGCGAACATAACACAGTGAGCTGGCTTAGAGATTGCTAAGGTTACCGTAGCATGGATAAAAGCACTAAATATGCTATCGAGGACCATGTGGTATAATAATGGCCTTTAGCCCAAGACCTCCTTCTCATTTATTTAACGATATTAAGGTCATTAATGATATACGGTTTATTAAGTCTTGGGAGCAGCATAGGAAACGATTAAACTTCAGAAAAAATTACAGACATTCCAAAACAAGGTCATAATAATCGCATAGATGCACCTTGGTATGAAACTGTCAATTATATTGCAAACAAAAATTAGAATCAATAGATTATTTATCAGTTTCATAAAATTCCGTTCCCAGTTACCAGAAGTTAAAAGTTAAATAGCTGAAAAGTTATAAAATTCATCTTGAAAACTGAAGCCCAGACTAAAAAAACGTTAAATTTATTTTCCTCAAATTAATTTTTGATCGAAAGTTATTTATTTAGTTTAAATAAATAAATTTTTATCCATTTTAGTCCCAAAACATTTTTATTCTATTTATAAGTTCGACGTTTCGGCCTATTCGTCCATCCTCAGGGATAATCTTAATACAATTTTATCAAATCAACTAAAAAAATTTTAAAAAAACAACTTCATGTATACTATTCTGCCCCGGTCACTCCAACAAATTACTCTAATTAAAATAAAAATTATTTATCACAGTCACCATCTTTTTTAAAAATTTATTAAAACAATTGTGCACAATGAACTTATTTAAAAAAACCAAAAAAAAAAAAAAAAACAGGTAAATATACCTAACCAGTAGAAACTATTTTCGTATCTTCGTTGTAATCTTGTAGGTTAGAGCCTACCCACATATCTAAAGTCTTCATGTCCTTATCTCCGAGCAAACAGGCCAGACATAAGCGAGGAAACACTTCTCTACGTATTTTAGTTACTTTTTTTTTTTTTGTGCCATAAACTAGACAAAGAACCATTAGCTAGAAATCTTTCCTTAGCTGTTAGAGGCCAGACAGCTGATAAGGGTTAGAGGATGATCTTTTCGAAGATGAAGTAGTTCGTTCTGTCTATTGATAACGCGACTCAAGGTAACTGTGTTAGGTATAGTTTCTTTTCCATACTTTCAGAGTATTTATTTTTTCCGTACTTAAGGGAAACAAATTTAAGAACAGTGAATCAAACAGTACATTCGCGTGTTACCACCAAGAATCAAACCAGGTAGAACAGAAATAAAAAAAATATTTTATTTATTGAGGAACGAAAATATTAACAACTCTTAAACTTACCCCTATAGTTACTTTTTTTTTTTTTACACAATCCAAAAACATTGTTTTAACTTATCGATAATTTTAAGTATAATTGATCGAACAGATAGCATCGTTACAGTATTATTCTTATATATATTTCAAAAACAACACACATCGCGTTTTTGAATATTTTGATTTTCCCGTTTTAGAGTAAAATTTACACATTGTACTCAGAAATGATTTTATTGGGTACTCTAAAATTATTTAGATTATGTGACGTGACAGTGAAAAATTTAGTTTGAGTGATTTCTTAATTCTGGGCATTTTCTTCTAATATCATTCGTCTTTTTTTTTGTTTACTACTTTAACTATTTATTCGGGCCGCCCATAGCTCAGTGATTAAGACACAGTCTTAACAATTTGATGACTATTAGGGGGAGCCGTTTCGAATACGGCCTGGGGCGTTGACTTTCTTCATTGAGTGGTGGTCCCACAAAATGATAAACTTTCACCACCCCAACCATGGTTAAGCAGCTATAGGACTCTAATGGGAGTCTTGGCCGAAAAAAAAATCCAAAAAATACTATTTATTCAAATTTTCTAAAACACCTACAAATTTCGTTTAAGTTTTGTTACATCAGTATCATTTCAATCTGTTTGTAAAATCTGTGAGCCTTTTCTTTATTCAGAAACTGTCTATGATTTGATATAAACATTTAATCATATATAGTAATTTAATTTTCATCAGTTAGGTACCTAATTAAAATCACAAATAATGCACTGTTTTGAAAAATATATTTTTTTGTTTAGTTTTTGTAAAAAGATCCCTTATTTTAAGAATAATGTATTTCTTCGTGTCAATTTATTAAACGCTTTTTTTCTTTCCGGTTTTTTCGTGAATGTGGTATAATCTTCTTTCTAATATTTCGTCCTCACCTTCTAAGGGACTTCTCCAGATTACTAAGAGACTGATGAATTCTTTTTTCCCCATTTTATTTCAACTTGTAAAATAACATAAGAATATATTTCAGGGTAAGAACAGTAAAATAAGCTGAAAATCTTCGGCTAGGTCTTAAATAAAACCTTAAATGGTAGAGTTAATTTTAGTATCGTATAGTTATAGTAGTAGTATAAGTTTTTATAAACTGAATTATTAATCGTTAACTTGACTAACTCGTTAGTCATAACTATTATTTACTTCTACCCACCACCATATTCTAGTTTGACAGTTTGTCTTATCATACCTTAAACACATAATTCAATTATATTGTAATTTGCTAGCTGTTTTGTTAAAGGCTAAGGTTTACCAATGATGTTTTTTCTCGATCTTATGATAGTATATGTAAGAAGAGAAACATCCATGTATTTTTTTTCTGTCCATGATCGATACTTCATCGTATCAACTACTTAATCCTATAGCACAAAACTTCCCAAAATATAACAAATCTTATACTCTTTCTGGAAGAGCTTCCTACCAGCCAATAACTCAAGCCACCTAGTGAAAAGTCCACGTGAGAAGATAAAAGTGTGCCGGGCAGTTCTAAGTGGAACAGCCCATTCAATAAGCTTCTCTCTTCACTTCCTAGATCCTTCTCAGCTTTCTATCAACGACCCCTTGAAAGTTGTCGTATCCTGCTGTAGGTGTCTTCCTGGACCGACTAGATGACCAAGATTCCAGTATACGGCTGGAGAAAATGACATAAAATTTTCAATGATGTCCCCTAATTACGTTTTCTTTCAACAATCATGACTTTCAAATTTTCATTCACAAGGCTTCAATCTTGACGGGTAATTTGTATTTTCTCTATATGCCAATATGAATTTTTCGTTAGTAATCTTTTGAAGTTATATTTTGCAAAAAACAAATATGTATGGATTGAAGATCCCTCTGGAATGTATATTGCTGTATTTAATTTTACACTCACACAGATATATGTATATATATATATGAAAGAATATTAGAAATTTTCTGATGTGGAACACGTCACACTTTATTGTCCCATTCAATCCACAATACTCTTTGGTTGTGGAGAAATGAGAAAGAAACAGAGAAATTGAACTTTTCAATATTGGAAATTTCTATTAACCTTGTCTAAGATTGACATTGCCTGAGGATGGTTTCCCCACAATGAAAGATGTCTTACGGATCCTTATTGACGTCACCACACACAGCTGCTATAATCTTCCTGACAGTCACTTTCCACGATCTCTTTCATCGTTGAGAGAAGTACGAAAGCAATTTTCGAAAGGCTTTAATGTAGAAATTGAAAATAAACTTAGTAAAATTATTTTATATTACAATTATATTATATTATATCATATCATATTATATTACTAAACTCATATCAAAACTTAAAATGAACAGTGAAACTTATGACGGACACTCAGGAGGAAGTTTATTGTGTTTGTTATTTGGAGGTTTCTGTTAAGAAGGGCTCAATATAAAAAGAACACACAAAATTAATAGTTGAATTATCTACATATCATCACTTAAACCGTGATGTCTCGTAAGTCCGGAAACAAACATTACATTTTTTATATTATAAAAAAATCAAAGAATTAATCTTGGGACATATATGTTTAATTTGTAGCTTTAAAAACGTTATTCTGGAATTGTGAATTTATTGAATCATATTTTATGACCGTGAAAGGTGTGAAAAGTGCTGATGGTAAACAAAATTGGTATCCATGTTCATAATGGAAGGGCACCGTAATAGAGGGATTCCAATTAATTATATATGTGCCTTGTTGGCTAGGACGTTTATAAAATTGAACATGAGTTTCCGTTAGAAAAAAGTGTTCATTAAGAGAAGTTTTACTGTATTAATTAAATTAATTGAAATATTAAAAAAGAGGTTGTCCGGAATCAGCTTACACAGAACATAATTGTTTGATAATCAATTTAGACAAAGCCTAACGAAATAAAATGACTAATTATAATATCAGGTATATATGTATATTTTAATCCAGACTGGTTACGATTTCTAATCCTCATTTTTTTTTTTAAATACTTTTTATTTATTGATAGATATTACAATCTGCCACAGAGTTGTGGGCAATAGGTAATAGTGATTAATGATCTCATACATACTAAAATTAAATTAAATAAATAAATGAATAACAAAACTCTTAAAAAATATATACAAACAGAAGAATAAACAAAATGAACATAATCAAACTATGTGTATGAAAAAATAAATCAATAAAATTACAAATTGATAAAATAATATAATCTCTAGTCACATTTACACTCTTATATACAATATTTACATAATCGACCTGAGGATCCCTGAGCACACTCTATCCCCCACGTGTGAGGGGTAGAGCAGAGCTCAAGAGATCCCAGCGCATCCCTCTCGCCCCATCACTGGTAGTGAATCCTCAAATTAGACTTATAATGACACCGTTATATAGTTATACAAAAAATTAAAGAAATGAAATATTTGCGTTTTCAGAATAACGTGGTATTTTGTTCACGCACCGACCCTTGACTGGAGAAATCGTAACGCACCTTGAACTCACACTCAGATCTTTTCTAGTCCGTGCATTGTGATAGTAACGCATGCCTTGAACTACTGTGCGCTTGCGCAACCAGTACGTTGCGTAAAAAAAATTTTACGTCCGACCTCAGTATGCATAATGAATAATGCGGGTTATTATCGGTTAATTATTATGCATTTATGGACCTGCAGGCATTTCCGCAAATATGTTGCACTCTTGTCGAACAAATGTAAATTTTAGGAACATAAATGCATTCAGGGTTCGTAAAGTATGGTATATAGAGCAGGTAAAGGAAGCAGACTTTCAAACAAAAAGGTTGGTTTCTGTTATGTATACTAGGTACATATAGCATTATTATTTTTAATTATGAGAGATAGTTGACCGTGGATGATAAATGAGGAGAAGATGGTTGGGGGTGCGGTCAATGAAATTTCATTGACCGCACCCCAACCATCTTCTCCTCATTATTATTTTTGTTTTCTATCTAAATTCAATATATCATTTTGAAAATTATTATTTAAAAACTGTTATGTAGGCTTCTAATGTAAATAATTTATACTGAAACTGAGGGTTACCAACGTCTGTTTGACAGGGGAAAATTTTAATTTTTAAATAAACTGAATAAAACTTTCCTGCAGAATTTTTATTTGCCAAAAAATAATTTATTTTTAAAAAGTGGATGTATTAACTTTTGAATGAAAACTCCTCAATTATGAACTGTCGAGGGGTCTGCATCCATAATTTTGTTAATTTTCAATTAGACCGGATTCCAAATAAAAATAATAAACGCTCTTTCTCAAAATCCAAAAATTGTGTTGATCAAGTATTTAGTTCCAACATTATTTGGTAGACAAAGTTTTAATTTTCTGTTAAATTGTCTGTTGTTTTAATATCACAACGTAAAAAAGTACGAGGGTAAGGTTTGTCATTTCGCAAAGGTCGTTCATCAGTTGACAGTTGCACAAGATACATTTCAGTTACAAGCTATATTTTTACGTACATGGCTGCCTTTTTTGTTTGTTGACTCTAGACCATCAGCCTAACGTAGCATATAGTTGCTTGTTGCTCTAATTTTTAGTAACCTGAAATATTTCCTCCATTAATGTAGATTTTTTACTGCTTGACTAATAGCACCAGTCTAAAAAAGGGGAATTTTTTCATGGTTAATTTTGCACCCTCTTACGGCCCTGAGAGAAGCATCTTGATTTCAAAGAGTAAGGATGTTTCTCCCCACTGACATGTCTACAACAATTTTTAGTATTCGACAACATAAGACTTCATTAGCAACAAAAACTGCGTACGATAACTCGCATACTGACGACTAAATCTTTACATTCATAATATTTATTTTTTAAAATACACACATATATAAATATATATTGCTCAAAAATAATAACCATAAACCTGTTGTTACATGATTGAGATGTACTCCTCTTTTTCTCAATTAGTTAATATTATTTGGGATAGCAGACTCATAGCGCATCATGCTAAAATTTTAGCTTACACTTTTTAAGTAGGAAGCCATTAGAGACTTATTTCTGAAAGAATACTTTTTTTTCCTTTTGTTAGTTTCAATGTAGGTGATTGATGAAATGCTTTTCATTGATAATTAAATTATGAATTATTTATTAGTCGATAAATTTTTCTTATATTCCTGAGGTAAATTGAAGGGGTTAGTTTTATCTTTGGACAATAAAAATAACAATTAAACTGATTAAAGTATACGAGGAAGTATAATTTAAATCAGCTATAAGAAAGTTTTATGGTAAATGATTGAATATAGTTATATCAATAGCTTAGTTAATAGTCAGTATTTTTTATGCAAGAATAAACAGTGTTAAAATCTAATCCTGTGATTGATCTTGTAAATTCACAACTTTATTTTTTAAAAGTAATATCAAATATTAAATAATGATTTTAACTATTATGTTGTTTATTTGTCTGGATAACTTAAAATTTCTGATCTTGAAAACCCCTCCTTTCTTATATTCCTCGCAGTGGGTTAATGATGGCCCCGAATTATTAGAGCAGAATTTAAGTAAGTTAAAAATCGCCCTTACTGTTCGTAACAAAATATTGCATGAGATAAAAATTTACTGATTGATAACTGAAGAAATTGCTTCAAAATAAATTTAAATTTTAAGAGCTTTGAATTAGGTATACAATTCTGTGCCAAAAAAAATTCTTCGGTTTTGAAATGTTGGGTATAATGAATGAAAACTACTGCAAATTCTCATACTTTAAGTCTTGAGGTAAATTACCCATTGTTGTTAATGTGAACTAAGGATTACTCGCGCAGGCGCAGACATGCACATTGCGGAAGCACAATCACACGGCCTATTCTCACACCGTTATGCAACTGCCCAGATCAGAATACTGCTTAAGATCAGATTCTGCCCGGGTTGCGGCATCCCGTGGGTACAGGTCCATTTCCTTCCAATTTTCTGGAGAAAATGGCGTAATGGTCAAGAGACCTGTTTAGTTCTAAGCCAAGGCCAGTGTGAGCATTTTTAATACTCTTACTTTATACATTTAGCAGAATATTTTTCAGTAATCGACTTATTTTGATGGGTTTCTATTTTCTATTTTTTTTTTTTTTTTTTAACGAAGAATACCTTTATTGTTTTCTATTCCGTTATTTCTGTTTTCTGTCAATTACAGAGAGACTAGGAGATGAACACACGAATATAAATCAGGAACAAATTTTAATATTAAGACAAATACCTTAAAGAGATGAATAAGGATAAAAGAAGAATATAAGGGTAATCTAGATGAAGGAAAATTGTTTCGAAACGTTTATAACAAGGAATTAAAAAAATAGAAAGTAATTAGTACATTCCTTGAAAAAAAAATCATAATACATTTGTTAATATTTTTTTTTATATATTTATAAAAATAGAAAATGTTTTTTTCTTACACTTCAATAATGTAGAAGAACGTTGTAACATGCAAACTATACTCCGACACCAGAACAAAATAGGTATACAACACAACATAACTTTAGCCGAAGCGCTTGAGAAAAATTATATAGCGCTTCTCTCAGCCTGTATTGCCATTCATTACTTGTTTCTTATATATGAGAAAAGCATTGGGATCTGCTGTTACCCGGCTTTATCATCCACTAGTAGGAGTAAAGCTGAGTTTAGATCTTTAAAGTCTTACTCAGAATATTGTACAATGTATTGTATTTTACTATTTTGTATTACATAATAAGGCATTCCACAAGGATGATGATGTTTGGCAAGTTATTTATTTTTCTCATATACTTTACTGATTTCATTTGTTTATTCTATTATTGTAAATATGGTATGAATAGGTTATACAAATCACTATTATATTTTCCCTTTAATATAGCAAATTGTCAATCTTTTCTAATGACTGTTTATCTTTAGAGCTTTATTCTTAATTTTGTTTGGAAGTCCAATGTAATACGAATATTAAAAAAATATGATTGTTCTTTTTCTTCCCTATTTAATTAAATATTTTTAATTATTTTTATGTATGTTACTTTTTATTTTCAAAACCAGTATAAAAGTTTAATTTATTATTTTTCTTCTTTTTTAAAATTTTTTTTTATACTGTTTATTTTATAATAACACGATATTGATTATGTGTTGATCCTAAGTCACCAGTCCAACAGTCATACTTTCAGTCATCGTTCCTTATACAATTGCTCATGTAGATTAATCTAGAAGGCACATTAATACTATAAATATGGTAAACATAAAACATTAGAATTCATATAACTTTAATTCCACCTTTAGTAATAAACAATTCATACGAGCTTATGAAAGGTTTGTACTCTCCAATGATTTTCTCATATTATCCTCTCTTAAAAATTTTTTTTTTTACTCATTTTTATTTTCAAATCCTCTTTATTGATATATAATTACAATTATAAATATATGATAATACAGAGTATATATACAAATTAAATACAGACCTTTTTTTACTCAGAATTTAGGCTCAGCTTCTCTTACCATTAAAACATTTAATAATAACGAGCAGAGAAGTCTTTAAAATAAAAATTGTTAAATGGATCACCATTTAAAAAGTTGCTAAAATTGGAACACGGCTTGTCGGGTGAAAAGCGGGTAAAATATTATATTTTCAAATTCTCGCAGAATACATAAATAGCCTAGTATAATGTCTTTAAGTTTCACAAATAAATTTCATATTCTGCAAAATTCTAAAAAATATTTACTGCAACTTTGTAGAAAGTGGAGTTCTCTATTCTTGAAAGGATGAGCCCAATTTTATAGACAGACAACACCTGCCATTTTTTCAGCACCTCCCCCAGTACCTGGCCAGGAAGAGATGCCTTTGGAAGAGGGTCATCCGGTACACGAAAGCCATAATTGACGAAAGTCGGTGTTCCTAAAGGTTTTCAAGCAGTGAATTTCGTTAGATGAAGAATGTAGAAAAATATGAAGTAAAATTGTCTAGACCATTTCTTTGTTGCTAGTTGACTTTTCATGGAATACAGAGACCGGCAATTCTGAATTTGTCACCAAATAATCTTGCCCAATCGTCACGTGAATTGCCAGCGTTAAAGTAGACCACGTTAACGAAAACACATGTTAAAGATTTTATATACAGGCTTTGTTAAAAATTAAGACAGCAACCTATCGGAATCTGAGGAATGCAGATTCAGAGGTTTTTTAAGAAGTAAATATAATTTCGTTAGATGAAGAATTTAGGAAAATATGATGTGAAAATTCTTTGCTGTTAATTGGTTTTCATTTTTTTTTTTTTTTTTTTTTAAGTGTAACAATAAAATCTATAGATGAAAAATTTTAATTAATTTGAAAATAAAATTCACTTTAGATAATGAATGTAAAAAGCGGAGAATGTGTCTTTGAAGGTACAGTCTTGTTGGGTATCAATTAATCGCGCTCCCTTCTAGATTCAGACATATTTATTCTAATTAATTTGTTAATTATCAAATAACAATTTAATTTCTAAAAAAAAAATTTAAACTCCGATATTGTTATTAGAATAGGCCGACGTTTCTCATTTTTGCCCTATTTTATTTACACACATAAAATTTCTAATAAGTTGCTAACATTATTTTTTCATAGATCCTTCATTAACACTTCGTAATTAAACTGTACATTATTAACATTTACAAATTTTTCATATTTAGTATACTCAACAGCCTGTTTTATTTAACGTTGAACAGTCAGAAGTAGGTGAAACCAGAGGTAAAAGATGTGTTAGTTACTAAATATTACTATAAATAATAAGTTTTTCTACAATAGTTTATACTTTTCTTGGCCGCCACCCGAACCATTTTACAACAATCAATTTCTCAACTAATAATCTTAAAATTTTAATAAAATTAGATTAATGATGAAGTAATGATATAAAAGCAGAAGAAAAAAAATTATTGAAAACGAAATTAAATTTTTAGTCTACTTCAAATTTTTAAAAGTTGAACTTATACTCAACAATGTATTTGTAGTATTTATTGATTTGACTAACTTCTCAAAAAAGCCTGATAAATCATTCAAAAGAATATTATTATTTAACTTACTTTAGAACTTATGTTTTCAAGTTTTTGTTTTATTTTAATCCATTTTTTCTATCGCATCGTTATGTGAGGACTCGCTTCTAGATCCACAAGTAATTCTGTCTTGAACCAGCTTTATTTTCTTTTTCCAACGCATCCATTGGACTCCTTACTCATAGGTCTTCCTCTCTAGGTGGACTTACACGATCGGTCTTATCGTCTACCCGAAATATCAGTTTGAATAACAAAAAATACACAAGTTTTTTACCTAATTGTACGATTTGTTTAATTCTAAGATACATACTGTTTATAGGCGTGGCAAGAATTTATTAATTTATAAATATTATTTAGAAACATTAATTCAAAATATAATTATAACTCACTTCACTGGACTTCATTTCTTCCGCTTCTATTTCAAGTCCTAAAAACATCTAAATATTTTTTTTAATTATTTTTTTCCTATTCTCTTCTTTTCTCCCCTTTAAAAATGTATTGTTTCTGAACATTCTCCTTTATCTATACATCAAAAAACAATTCTATTATTATTGATATGATTAAATTTTAAATATAGTTAAATTTCGAATATACCAAGAAAATGTTTGCAAAATGATTGCGCGAGGCGCGGTAGAAGGCAAAGCTAAATGGTCTTGGGGCAAATGTCACGGCCATCTTGTTCCATGATGCGAAATCCCTCTCCGTGGAGGGGGGGCAGATAACATTAGGAATTTTCAGAAACCGAATGTTTAAACAAGAAGAAAATTACAATAATCATGACTAGAAAATCAGAAAACATGATGAAAAACAGTTTCACTATTTTTATATTTTTGAAATAAATAACTTTTCAGAAATAATGACGAAAATATTTGGAAAATAAATATTGATTTAAATATGGAAAATGTTTTGTTAATTTAAAATATAAATTATATCATTTACATTGTATTATATAACGTAGGTATAATGCAAACAGTTGTTTTCTAATTTTTATGTGTCAATTTATATAATTTGATAAATAAATGATTATATATTTAAATTTATAATTAATGAGTTCACATATTCAGTTAGGTCATAGCATTACGGTGAGAATAAAAATCTTCGTGAAAATGCTGCAAATTCCAAAATAGAAACATTAGCAGATACGCCACTTTTCCACTAAAGACACAGTTACTTAATTTATTAATATTTAACAATTTTTTATGAAATGCATGTAATGATTTCAATATACAATTATACATTTAACAATTTTAATGTGATATACATGGCAAATAATTACAATTATTTACTCGAAATTAATCTAACCTCATACGTTTTCTGAAGGATGTAAAAATTTTAGGAACTTTGTTAATCAAACATTATTTATAAATATAAATAATTTGGTTGTACAAATTTTGGAATATTATTACCAGACAAAATGTAAAGTTAAATAAATATTTATTAAATAAATCAAATTGCATCCTTGTATAGTCTCCACACTTTTTATCACATCAATAGTCCAACGTTTCGGCCATTTCGGCCATCTTCAAATATAAATTCTCACCTCACATCAAAATTTTTAAATTGTTTTGCAGGCTATTCTGCCGAGGTCATTAATTATAAGTAAAAACAGACCCTATTTTTTTTAATTAATTAATTTTTAAAACTTTTAATTTTCAATTAATCCACACTATCACTACCATATAAATAGTTAAATACTAGATAGATAGTTTGTTTATATGGTAGTGATAGTGTAGATTAATTGAAAATTAAAAGTTTTAAAAATTAATTAATTTTTTTTTTAAATGGGGTGTTTTTACTTATAATTAATGACCTCGGCAGAATAGCCTGCAAAACAATTTAAAAATTTTGATGTGAGGTGAGAATTTATATTTGATTGTCCTTGAGGATAGCCAAAATGGCCGAAACGTTGGACTATTGATGTAATAAAATGTGTGGAGACTATACAAGGATACAATTATTTAATAAATTAATAAACAATTATTTACCAGTCTCAAGAAATTAAAAAAATTACATTTAAAGTTATAAATAATAAGTAATAAATAATTATAAATAAAGAATGAAAATTAAATAGAATAGGAAGTAAAAACAAATTGTAACTTTTAGATATTAAGGAATTAGAAGTCAATATGAATATTCTTAGTAACGTGACTTATGGTCAAAAACCATATGATTTATTCAAAGTTTAAATAATTATTATTGCTGTAAAAATACCAGATATTATTGCATCTTCAGTTATTTCCTGGATACTCCAAAACGAGCTATTCCAATGACATCTGGTTATACTGGATGACCTTTCCGAGTACATTAAATCCTGATGCCCATATTAGTACTTCCCATTTTGATAATAACACTTATTCACTTCTTCAAGACCATCCCTTATATATGTCATTTTCTAAAGCTTTTCCATCCAAATAAATGTATAAAGATTCTGTAATATTGCTGTATGGATATTTAGTAAAAAGACTAAACCTTATATTTTTGAAATCACTCGGTATTTAATAAACAAAATAATTTTATCCCTCCGAATATAAATACCTTTATACACCTTTGAATAATTTATATTTTTATTGCAAAGATTAAAGAAATAATTTTGCAAGAGTATATTCCAAAACAAATAAAAACTAATCTTTCCGGTAACAGTCGGTTTGCGCCATCTACAGTTTTCCAATCAGTTTCGAATCATAGCCCTCTAAATCGCAGAAATTTCACCGCTGTAAACATTTATGCTATTATAGAAACTTGTGAACATGTTGATATCTTAGAATGCTGGATAGGTTGCGATAACGTATTCAAGCTACCTCACTCAGGTCCAACCTGAATACACAATTCGAAACAATCGGACGTGCGGCCATTGAACTCTGTATCAAAACAAAATAAAATATATTAAATAGGAAGAAGCATTTGGTGAAAACATCAAGTTTCACTCTGCAAAGGAAGTTCTTAAGCAGATTTTCATTGTCAAAGAATGCTGCAAGAATAGCTAACTCTGAAAGGCCAGTGTATTCATAATTTTCTTATTTTTAGGCTCTTAAAAAAAAAGAGACTCGAGATAGCTAAAGACATTTTTTCTTGTTTCAAATAATATTGGCTTGATATTTATTTTTTAAAAATTATTTATTAATTAATTTAATTTAAATTGTTATTGTAATTATATTTTAACAAAGCTCAGAAGTTTAAATGATTATAAATGGCTCGATTTCATTTTTACTAAGAAAATAAATCAAATAGTTTTATAGAATAAGGGCATATACAATTGTTTTTATGTATCAACTTATTAATTATTCCATCTAAATATTTTAGTATTGCCCATTGTTAGTTTTCTTTTGTGATGTTTGTAGAATAGGTTTGATAGATAAAAGAAAATAGAAGCTCCTTTTGATAACTAATGTACAAAAAAAAATTATTTTGAGGGAATTTTTGTTTCCGTTTTTCTAGCCCCCTCCTTAATTGTGGTTAGTTTTTCTGTTAACTGAGACACATATATTTTAATTATTTACTATTATTATTTTTTATTTATGTTTTATTACGTATTATGTTTCCAGTTGTATACTAAATTGAACAATCCGAATTGTGAAATGCTGTAACACCAAAACAAATAGAATTGTTACATAGCATAATTGCAAATTGATTTTTTTTCGTAAAAATAAATTTAAAATACCTCAGGAGTAAAAAGTCTGGTTTTTTAACGATGATTTTTTATTTATTTATTTTTTTCTCCACGGTAGCTTGATAGGACAGTGTGTTGAAAGAAATGGTCTAAAACGTCAGACATAACCTTCTTTTATGGTGGCCGATTCAGGGAACCACAGTAATGCCTTGATATGCGACAAATAGGCGTTAAATGCCCACACAGTTAGGCCATTTTCCGGCAATTTTATTAAATAAGCAAACCCTTCACGGGCAGGCTCCATGTGAACTGGGGGAAGTGGTTGTCAACAAGGACGGGGTAAAAAAGCGGTTCGGAAGTGGATCTCTAGGTCGTCCAGTTTGCTCTGTCATTACTGGACAACTTAGGCTCCTTATTATTGATTATTCCAGTTAATAATTCATTAATAATCATTAGTTTATTTATAATTTTATATACTTATTATATTGGTATTGATATTGATTGTACCGACAAAGTGGCCTGAAGACAAATTTCTTATAAAACTAAAATATTCTCTATCATTATTTGTTTTTAAATGTTCACCGTCGTAATAATAATAAAAGCTTTATTTTCATTCTTTACAAAACTACAATCCTCTCCACTCATTGCACTATCTCATCTCGCCATCTTGTAATTGGTCTTCCACTTCATCTCTTGTGTTTCCTTTGAATCCATTCTGTTGCAATTTTGGCCCATCTTCTCGTTTCAAGTCTGGCAACATAAAGAGCTCATCTCCATTTTTTTATTATTATTTATTTATTTATTAATTTGTCTTGGTGGACATCCCCTATACAAAAAGAGTTGGCTTTTGGTAGACTATGGTAGATTTAACATAAATTCTAGATTGAACGTTTATTTTGTTGGTGCCGTATTTTCTTTTGATACTTGATACTACGTAGCTGAAAAAAAAAAAAAAAAAAAAACATGTAAAAATAGAATATTTTATTTTGAAAATTATTTAATTTTGGTGATTAACTATAAAAAAATAAAGAAAAAATATTTTTTTTGTTTTTTTTTAACTCTACAAATATAAAAGAAAAAAATTCTTTTTTTCTTTAATTTTTACAGAAGGTAACAATTTTTATTACAAAAAATAGATAATGCCAGAATATACATCCACATCGAGTTAAATTTATAAATTTATGAATTTTTCAATAAAAATATAGTTTGAAATTTTTATAAAATAAAAAATCAATAATAAAAGAAAACATTTTATGCAATAAAATAAAAGTCACATTACAAGTTATGATTAAGTTACATTCTTTTTTTTTTTTTTTTAACAGACTAAATATGGTCTTAATAAATAAAAATAAATTGATGCGTCTGAATGTACATCCCAATACTTCACCTTAGGACATATTAATTTAATTCCAGAAAAAAGGAGAGAAAATTTTCAAGAAGAATATATTCTTAATATTGGTCCCCCTTATGCGAATAATATTTTTATAAAATAATTAATTGTTAATAAAATTTTAAAAGATATATAGAATGTAATTTATGTAGTTTGAAGTGATTTTCATTAAAGTATGAATAGATTTGTGAAAATTTTTAGTTTTATTCTTAATGAAGTGTGAAAAATTTATTGTTTGATTTTGTGATATTCTGACACATAGCTTATTTGTAACTAACTATTAATACTCCAGTAATTATTTTAGAGTAAAAAAAAAAAAGATAATAAAAACTATTTTTGGATATCATTGTAAGACTGTATTTTTTTTATTATATTCGCTTTTGAGTATAAAAATTGGAAAGTGGCCATTCTTCTTACTTTATTTTTATACAGCGAAATAATTTACATAAGTGTAAATTTAAATATATTTGTTTATTTTGAATTCATAATGATTTAATTTACAATTATATTACTATTCATACTTTTTTGAGTATATCATTTTACATCACCATTTTACATTTACGAATATAAAAACCGCCGATTTTGTGTGGAAAGGGCGAATTTAACAAAATTAAAGAAGTGCATTTTGACCTTTACCTAGTCAGGAAATTCTTATTGTATGAAAAACCTGTGATATTTTAGTATTTTTGAGAACCTGGTGCACGCCTAATCGTATTTCACACAGTTAAGCTAATTAGTATTAATGACTATCGCAGTTAAAATGTGACATAGAATAACAAGTTGTTTTGTGATCATTCGATATCTATCAGTTCGACCCGTACTTGAAACAAAGAAATTAATTAAATACAAATTGAAAACTTAATATATTTGAAATAGAATAATATTTGTAATACTCATCAATTTTATTTTAATTTTTTATTTATACTGAGGAAGAATTACATTTCTTTCGTATATAATTGTTTATAACTTTAGCTTTTTTTAAAAATAATTTATCACTATATTAAGCCTACTTTATTTCAATGAGCTATCCGGAGAGACGAATATATAATTAATAAATAAATACTCATAAACTACAAAATTCATTCCTTAAAAAATAATGTATAAGCTCTCCATATTTTAACAAATCCTACTTAGGCTTCACCTAAGGTTCCATCTAATGTTTTTGACTAGAAGTTATGCAATGACGAACTTCCAAAAAAAATATATGAACTACAACCTTTGTACTGTAATATAGCGGATCTGGAGGACAAGTATTACGTAAGGAGTAGCTAGTGGAAATCTAGAAGGTTAAAACGTGATGATGACCGCATCACCTCTAAGGAATGATAGCTATTGGTCAATAGAAGAATCCATATAAAGAACTATTTGTTTGCGCAATAAAAATAGTTTTATTGAACTCTTTATTTCTTTAGATATCGAAACGTTCGCGGGAAGGCGTCTTGGTAATTTCTACTCCTTTTTAATATTTCACAACTTTCATATCTGTTTTTGTTTCTTATTGAAATTCATTAATTTGAAATAATACAAAAAATACAAACGATACCTTCTGGGTAGTTATACATTATGGCTCAAAAATAAATAGTAAGAAATACAAGGACCTAAATATAATCACTGATGCCTGAGTGATTCCATGTACCATGAAGCCTTTTGAGTGCAAGTCAAAGTCTTGTGATTATGTTATAAAGAACAAGGCGTGTTATGAAAGTTTGAAGTCTTTAAGGGCACAGTGCGCTAATGCGACCTTTCTTCAATCACGAAACTAAAGGCACGACCAGAGATCTCAAAGAACATCCTGATAAGTTCCTTCTCAGTCATTCAGAAATGTTTGATCCTCAGATTTATTGCAGTATTATCTTTTATTGGTTTTTATTATATTTTCATAACGTTAATAAAAATAATTACATTCTAATTTTGATGATCAATTGTTGAATAAGCTTAAGTATATTTAAGAAACTATCCGAAAAATTGTAAGGATCTCATTCAGGCGAAATAATTATATTTTTACTTTTATTTCTTGAAATATTTAATTTAAATATCGTTAAATATTTCAATAATAATAACATTATAATATGGGCCCGTAGCTCAGTGGTTAAGGCACAGTTTTACTAATTAGATGTCCATTGGCGTTGCCGGTTCGAATCCTGCCTGAGGAGTTGACTTTATTCATTGAGTGGCGGTCCCACAAAATGAAAAACTTTGACCCCCAACTATGGTTAGGCAGTATAGGACTCCAGTCTTGGCCGAAAATAAAAACACTATAATACAGTAAATAAATTTTATTAATGAAAGATTTTTTAAGAAACTTACCATAGATAGTATTCAATAATATTTCTATATTGGTCCTGGCCAGATCAGCTACAAATGGAACTTCAAGTTATATATCGATGGGGAATTTAGGAAGGATTCTAAGCTATGGGGATTGGATACGAGAGGAATTCGATGTTTTAGTGAAGTTCAAAGCTCAAATACTAATTCAAAATAGGCCTGATTATGGTCTTATAAATTAGTTGGAAGGTTGGGCCATTCTTTGAGAAGTGTTGTAACAGGCGGACTCGATGTACAGAGAATTTATTGAGAGGAATTCAAGAAATATTTAAATGCTGAGCTGAATGTCACAAGTTAGTTTCGAAATATTTAAATGTATCCTTCTAATAGATTTTATTAGAGTGGTTTATATTGTAATATATTAGAACTAAAAATCCTCTTAAAATTCTTCATCCATTTTCCAATCTTGAGTTTTACCATCCACTTCTTCAGATCATAAGCTGACAGCTTTTAAATATTTACCATCTTGTAGTATTACCTCTTTTTCAAAATTCTTAATCGTTTATGCTACTCTCTTCTAAAACCTATTTCTATCCGTAAAGCTTGTTTTCTTAAACTTATTTATTCACCTTCTTGATTATCAATGTTACGTAATTGTGTAAGACATGTATATTAAAATTCAGTTATACATGACCTAACTCTAAATTAACTTGAATCCGGCTTTACAGCACAGTGTGGGGACTGAAAATAGAAATATCGAATACCACAGAGTGGCTGAATTATGACGATAATTTATAATTTAATTGAGGGAACATAAATGACGATCATGCAATTAGTCTCATAGTCGAGCTTGGATTAAAAAATGGATTATGTGAGGCCCAAAACATTAAAAAATTAATTAATAACGAATATATTGAAATTTTAGGATCGTTTTTATCCCCAAGTCCATTTAAATGTATGATACAAACACAATCTCTACAGCGAATAAATATACAATTGATTTCTGTCTAGTCCCTTACAATAAGTTTAGTCCATACACATGGACATGAAAATGCTCTCTTCCTTAACGGATCTGTCTACCGCCCATACTTCTCCAGAGTTAATGGTAAACAGTAAACCGTTTTTCTCTGGAATTCCAGAGAATTTATTTTATCTCTAAAATTCTCTTTTTTTTTTTTTTTTTTATATATATTACTTCAAACATAATTTCAGTATCTTGGATATCAACCATCAGTAATGGATTTAATAGGAAGTATTTATCTTTATGTTCTATCTTTTTCATAGAACAGTAAGAATAGATTTAACTAACATATACACTAACGAACCGATTACCGATATCTAGGATTTTTTTATTATTATGCAGGAGTTTATTACTTTTTATATTTATCATTTTTTATGAGAGTTTTAATTAATCCCTACCTTCCTACTATTATCCCTCTTTCTCCGGCCTTTCTCATGAAATAATGTATATTTATTTATCCATTACTTTATAATTTATTTGGGTCCCTCTCCTCTTTTTTTATGTCATTGATCAAAGTATTTATTAAATTTCCTGTTGGTAAAACCTAGAAATAGATATAGTGCAGAAACTTTATAGTATACTCAATACCGACATTAGAAAAACACGAAGGAACATGGATGAGTTTATTACATATATATTTCGCAATAACTTTTCTTAAAATAAAATAAAATAAAATTGCTTATCGTAAATCCGACTTAAAGTTGACTATCAAAGACAATTTATTTCTCTAAACTAAATGAATTAAATGTAATGAGATAGAGGAGTGAAATTTTGTGAAAACTGTTTTCAGTGTGAAACTTTCTCTGTATATATAATATATCCTACCTAAACATAATTATGACTTATTATAGTGATATTATAACTAATAACAAAAAATTTTAATAAACTTAATTTTAGTATCACACCCTCACATTGATTAATTAATATTAAATTGGTCGAAATGTTGAACATATAATTATGTTTTAATCAGTCTAAGATAATTTGAATAATTTTTGTTATTAATTTTTTTTTTAATCTCTTTATTGAAATTTACAACTGTATATTATATAATACATTCAGTAAATTTGATCTTAGTTATTAAAATTAAAACTACTAGACTCGAACAAGACAATAAAAATTAATTATAACTTTTATATAACATTTGTAATGGCCTAAAAATAAAAAATGTATTTACTAATAATTTTTGTATTTTCTCAAAAAAAAACAGTTTTTGCTGTATGCTCTAAAAAAAAAAATTTAAGATTTCAGGTTTTGAAATAAGTTGTAAGTGGGAGGACGCGTAGGTTTTAACAAGTGGGTCTCAAAAAGTTAAACATTTTAATGAAGGCTTGCTGTATGAATACAAAAAAAGTAGCCCACGATTTTATCAAACAATTTATGTGATTGTCACCCTTTTGGCACTCAAACGCCCATGTTAGGCTATTGTCGTTTTGCTCTACTTAAAACCTCTTGAATTATGAGTGTGCACTTTTAAATCATTGTTTTGAGGTCAATATTCAATTTTTCTTTCTACTTACATCTTAAACATTTGATTGTTAAAATTAATAACAAGCAATACAATGTTTTTTTTAATGATTTTGTATATATTGTAAACAGTTGATATATAAATATATTTTTTGTTGTAAAATAAAATAGTACACTTGACGAGATTGATTTTACGTTTTTACATTAAAGATTTTCTTAACAAATTCATACAGACTTGAAGTATAGGAATTGAAACTAAATGCTGATGGAATGTAGGATTCCTTATTATTTGCCTTGAAACTTCAAAAAAAAAAAAAAAAATTATAAAAATAGTCCATTTTTCCTTGAAACTGGCATCCCCAATACTAAACTAGCAATATCAACGAACAAGTCATGGATCTGAAGATGCGATAATAGGCAAAAGTGCTATTACATTTATAGTTAAATTTGCGGAGGGAGATAAAATGTAACTGTCTTAATATTCAATAATTCTTTCTTATAGAGCTTTTCTTCCAAAAATTCTTTTAATGAAAGTACTTTTTTTTTTTTTATATATTTCTTTATTATCAGATAGACCTTATGGCCCTGGGCTCTGGCGTAATGGGGAGTGACGTTCCTCAGTGGTAAAGCACTGTGCTATTAACTGCGAAGACGTGGTTTCGAATTTTGTAGGGGCACACAATTATTATTCATGCAATTGTAGCCGTAAGTCAACCCTGTGAGTTCGGAAGACCTCCGGGGTCCACCCAGCCTCTAAAGGGGGTACCCTACTACATACTTGGGGAAAAATCTGATGGTTGAGCATGATTCTGACCAAATCACCTCCTTGCACAACTGTTGTTATAGTAACAGTACTGCCTTACAAAGTAGGGATACTTCATAAAGGATTAGTCTTCATGGGTTGTAGCTTTATAAATTTAAATTTTATATATAAGTATATAATATATAATAAATAAATAAAAGACAGAATAAAAAAATATGTAAGAAAATATTAATTAACAAGTCTTGGTCTATAAGATATTTAATTAATGATACATGACCCGGTAATAATGTTTGATTAGAGAGAGTTTTTATTATTAATTAGAAATCGTCCATTAATATGCAAATTATAGTTAATTACTTTTATCTTTTCCATTCTAATTTTTAAAGATTAAAATTTTTAAAAAACAAAGTTACTCGGATTTCAATCACTTATCAACACACATTTAGACAATGTATCGAAGTATATAGACAGGAACGGGAAATGATGCGCTGAAGAGACGAAGCGAGAGAAAAAGTAAACTAAGAAACGGAGTAGAAAGTCTCGGAAACCGTTAGTGAAGAAAAACATTCCTAAGCCATTATTTCATGGATTCACTTCTGAAGGCGTCCAAGTCTACCTGACCTAGAAGCTCCTATTGGACGAGACTATCGCCGGTGGCACGTCCCAACCAATGGAAAGCCAGGACGTATGTGACCAATAACTGCATCGGACGCTTATTGGGTCGTTGTCTTCGCTATTGTACTGCACTACTGTTAATTATTGTGTGCAGCACGTCGAGCTTTTCGTCTATCTAGCGAAGTTCAGGCCAACAGAGCCTTGTGTACCAAATAGACAACTTTTTTTTTATGTATTGCTCATCAATATAAATAAATAAATAAATTTTCAAAATATAAATATCAGTGGTTCAAAATGTACTTGATATAAATATTAAATGATAACAATCAATTAACTATATAAAAGATTAAAAATTGAAATCTGTACCACTACAACCCATGGAGGGTCAGTACTTTCTTTATAAGGAAGTAATGTTACTTACCAACGGTTGAGCAAGGAGGTGATTTGGTCAGATTTTTACCTAATTTATGAGGCTGGGTGGACCCCAGGAGGGCTCCAGAATCCACAGGAGTTGACTCACGGCTACAGGGTAACAGAAAACAATAATTTGCCCAACCGGATTCGAACTCGGGTCCTTAGAGTTAGTAGTATCGCGCCTTACCACGCTGCTACCGCGCTCCCCATATAAAAAAAATAAAGGTATATTTATTCAAATAAAATAAATAATACATTAATACAGTAAAATGAAATACAAATATTTTTGTTCAACTAGAAACATCACATTAAATTTTCTTGGTACGTTCCAACGGAGTTAAAGATAAATTTATATTTAAATAAATAATTTAATTTTTATCCATTTTAGTCTCAACACATTTTATTTTTCTTACGTTAGATTTTTCACACGTTTTATTTTTCTTCGTTTCGGATTGGCCGAAAAGTCGGACTTGTAAGAAAAGGCTATTCTGCCCAGGTCAAAACAACGATTTCTAATTCGTCAATTTCCACATTAAAAACGTTGTGATAAAGTTTTAACAAATAGAGACTGTGATAAATGAATTATAATTTTTCTTTTTAATGTGAAAATTGACTAATTAGAAATTGTTCTTTTGACCTGGGCAGAATAGCCTGTATGAAGTTGAGTTTTTAAATCATTTAGTTCCAAAATTGTATTAACATTGTCTATGAGGATGGCCGGGTTGGGCGAAACGTCAGACTTGTAAGAAAAATAAAATTTTTTGAGACTGAAACGGATAAAAATGAAATTGTTTATTTAAACAAAATTAACCAGTCTCAAGAAAGTGTTTTAGGTTATAAATAAGATACATTTATATTTACGAATAAATAAACGAAATGAATACAAATAAAAATTATAATAATTTAAAAAATGTAAAATGCATATAAAATTTTGAAATATAAATTATAGTAAATAAAATATTAAAAACCTAGTATGGAAAATAATGAGAGAGAAAAACATTATTACAAATTTTGTACACCCCAACTGCTTCATACACATACTTAATATTAGTAAAAAAACAATTTTTTTTTTTAACCTATGTATAAATAGTCATAGTATTAAAAATTAAATTATTGAAAATAGTGATACATGTTTTTTTTAATTATTTTTGTTCCTTTCGCTTTAAACATTTTCCTTTTTGTTTCTAGATTTTTGTTATTATAGTTACAAAATAAAATAATCCTTACTTTACAAAAGCATGAAAATAATGACATACGGTAAAACCTAAATTTAAAAAAAAGTTCGTATTCTGAACCGTTATCTTTATTTTTGAAACCGGTTCTGCAGCTTCTTCAAATATGTAGTTACCCTCACGGGGTTGAGTGTATCTGATCACAGTATTCCAAAAACCTTTAGGTGTGAGATATTTTTAAGTCCAAGCCTTAAAAAGATATTTCTAGACTTTATATTTAAAATATAGTCAACTTATCAATGATTTGATATTAAGTGATACATAAATGTACAAAAAAAAGATAGAAAAATAAAATTTAAAAAAAGTTATTTTTAATTGACAAATTTAATGAAATAATTTAAGTTTTCAAACAAAATATGTTTATTTTAATTTTCGAAATTCTGTTTTAATATTTTTATTTCGATTAATACGATAGAAATTAGAAAGTTTCTTCATAGGACTGCATAGTTAAATAAACGTAATGAATTGTATAACGGAATTAAAAAACCTTTGTAACAACAATAATTATAGCTTGTGTTAGTCATACTCGAACCTTGGGGTTGGCATTGACTTCCAATCGATCGTAGGTGAAGATATATCCTTTGGGGACAGAGGTGTGGGCCTATCGTTAAATATTTATTGAATTAGTCTTTATAAATATTCATACACGACCCAACGTGTAAGGACGACATAATCTAGCATGTATAGATCCTAGACGCCTGACAGATATTTATATATTCGGTTATATTTTTGTTTTTACAAACCTCGATTTTAATAGAAATGTTTTTATAATACTTTTTTTTAGATTAACTTATTTATTTATTGATAGATATTACAATCTGCCACACAGTTGTGGGCAATAGGTGATAATGATAAATGATCACATTCATACTAAAATAAAAATAAATAAATAAAAAAAAACACATGAAAATAAGTAAAAATCTCTCTTAAAGATATACAGAACAGACAAACAGAAGGATAAAGAAAATAAACAATCAAACTATGTGTGGGGAAACAATAAATAAATAAAATAAAGTAATAATATAATCTCTAGTCACATTTATACTATTATATACAATATTTACACAATCGACCTGAAGATACCTGAGTCCACTCTATCTCCCACGTGTGAGAAGTAGAGCAGAGCTCAAAAGATCCCAGCGCATCCCTCTCGCCGCATCACTGGTAAAGAGTCAGTGGAGGCTGAACAAGTGCGCCAAAGCCGCAAACACATCTTCAATGGACAATCTGACCATATAATACTTTTTTAAATAGTTTTCTTTACTATCACAGATACATCTTAAGGTTTTTTCTCTGTCAAAAGGTACCATCAAAAGTACGCAAGTCAATATTTTTCAAACTTACTGAATTTTACAATATATTTAGATCAATTAATTAATATTTATTTTAATTATTATCAATTTTCATAAAATAGGAGTGAAATTAGTCCACACGAAAAAAAAAAATCTACCGTTAAAGTTTATCAAAATTACGACTCTAAATCACGATTGACTAAAATACTAAGATAAGATGAATACAATTTCTATTTGTATTTTTTTTTAACTCCATTTAATTGCCAGCAATAAATTTTTTCAAATCTAAAAAAAAAAAACTAAAATTTTCAATAGTTAATTTTTATTTTTAACAATTATAATCAATAATTATTTACTGAACTAAACTATTTTTACTAACTAAAAATAACAAATTACAGATAATGAGGCATATCAAATATTTAAAAAAGTATTATCAAGTGCAATTCTTACACAAAGTTTTTGTATTTTTCCTAGAGAATTACAGAAACGAATATGAATTTATTGTAGAAATTGGTTCCTATGGTTTCTCGTTAGCGTTAAAACCATGACAACATTGAAATAAATACATATCGTAACACCCAAAATAGAAAAAATTTATTATTGAAACCTTTTGAACTGTGTTTGTTCCTGGTAGTTAGAGTTTATACTAAAAACATAGCGAGCTCTGTCTCATTATGCGTATATTTATTTGCAATTACCACCTATAAAGTATATTTAAACCATTATTGCATTCTTTAAAAAGTGCTTGAACATTATTGAAACTTAGAATAGCGAATTCGTTGCATTTTGGATTTAGACCAGTGGTTCCAAACCGGGAGTAAATTTAAGTCTTGGAAGTGGCGGATGAGTCCGTAAGGATATTTTGTCTGGGCCTACTCTTACAACCATTTTATTATTTAGCTTTCCTCGTGTTCAAATCTAAGTAAAAAGGTCATAACTGCCAAATGCTCGATAAAAGTTCTTCAAAATGCACTTTTCAGCAACCTAATTGCTTTCAATAGATGAGATTCGCCTCTTGCTAGGAATTCTGGGTGATCCGGATATGGTTCAAATTTGGGATTAGTTGGCCACAAACTTTTACGGATTGGGACCCACTATTATAAAGCACTATATCATTACTTGTAATACGCACGAGTATGTAAAGTTTGAACTTAAAGCAGTAGGTAAGGTGACAATCAACTACCTAGGCAATCAGCGACTTAATGAATCAAACTTAACTACTTACATCTTATTATAGCTTAACCCAAGTTTATGAAATAACATCATTAATGAAAATAATTAATCCAATACAAACTAATACGGTATAAATTTAATCGTTGATATCCAGCTGAGAAAGTAGATAGGATTCGGCAACCTTTCTATTGTTTCGCTCAGTGCTGCAATTATCAACACTTCACCGTTCAATTGTTTGTGCTCTTTAAAATTCAATAAACTGAGACAAGCTTGAGGACAAAGAAAAAATAGAAAAAAAATAATCCAAAGAGGACGAACTGTTCCTGTGATTGATTATCAAACAAAGAGATTCCTCTGGCTTAAAACAATGGCGTGGCAGACACGATCCGATGAGGACGCAAAAAGAAAGTGAATACGAATATCCAACAAGAAACCGAAACCTACCGTCCCGACGGCGGTAACGGTAAGCTAATGAACAAACTGCTAAAAAAGAAGATCAGGCCGCCCTGGTTTTCTTTCTCGGAAGCTGACTGGGTCACTCCTATATAGGGGGAGGCTCTCACATCCTCCAGGGGAAGGTTGGTCAGTAGGCGATCAGGAAAAAGGACGAGAACACGCCTTGTCGCGTAAGCGTCAGTTTCCATGAGGTGACGGATGGACGAGGATGTGCCTCCGAGCTTGGAATCTCCAACAGTAAAAAAATATATATATTTTTTTAGAACTTTAGACCCAAAAGAAAAAATCCTTCATGAATGACATCATTGTGAATTTTCAGATAATAAAAATGAATCTCATCGTTTCTCCCGAAATAAATTGTAAAAAAAAATTATTTTATTTCATTTTTCTACCTACAGATTTAATATTATACAATTTTTTATTATGACATTCTGAACAATAGTTTTGTGACAACACCTCTGATAGTACAGAACCTGTACGATTTGTGATAGCAAGCTAGTAGAAGCATGTTTTTAAATTTCTAGGATTAGATTCTTATAATGGAAATCATTTTATGTTAGAAGGTGACAAACCTTGAATAGGAATGAATATGACCAGTAGGGAAATGATCCTTTGTCTATTTCCTGCCCAAGAGGTTTTAAGACTATATAATAAAAAAAAATTTAAATTTTGATACCTGTGATTTGAAATTTGAAGTTAAATATGAAGATCTCCCCCTTAAAAAAAAAACAACAAAAAAACAAACAAAAAATCTTACCTTTGACGACATTAACTAATTTTAAGTTTTGGCATACATGAACCTTCGTTGAGAACTAAGAACATATTCATTAATATCCAATCAGATTAAGGAAATTTTTAGGCAGAAGAATGGTTTTGTTATGGGGGACTCTTCATATGTCAAGACATTGGTAGCATTCTCCATCTGTTCCACTTAATGAATACACCTAAGAACACAGCTCCATATTAATATACCATAAACTTTCTTCAAAACAATAGTCTATCATTTTATTACCAGAAAAAATCGTTGAGAATTTTCTTTCTTTAGAATTTAATAGTTCATATTTCAACGTCAGTGATGTTAACAAAATATGAGAAATTAAGATATCTACTATATTTTTACTGTTAGGGACTCCTAAACAAATCTAATGTTCTAAGGGAGATATTTAATTTATTGTAGTATTTTAAGAGAGCTTTTTTTTTTTTTTAATTTTTAATTTTTTTTTTTTTATTTTTTTTTTTTTTACTTGTTTTTTTTTATTTTAGTATGTAAGAGATCATTCATCAATATTACCTATTGCCCACAACTGTGTGGCAGATTGTAATATCTATCAATAAATAAATCTATCAATTTAAATTAAAAAAAAAAAAATTTATTGTAGATAAATCGATTCTTCTAAATCGAGTGACCAAGCAGAAATTGTCAAAGTAAGTAATATGATTCAAATTTTGATTTGTACATATGTAAATTCATTTAAATAATTTGTAGGAAATGAATAAACAAAAGTCTTAAATACTTTTTAAATTTTAGACCTCAAGGAACAAATTTGATTCCGTGTCTGTCTGTGTCCGTGTTCTGTAGCAGTCAAATTTGTGTTCGGGCATAATCAAACCGTGATCTTTTTAGGGATTCTGCGAGTTGGTAACAAGTCGGTCCATATTGATTTTATCAAGTTTCGTCCACTTCTTTTGCTTTAAAATGCAAAAAAAAATATTTTTTTATATGCATGTTTCAAATACGGTTTCTTTCGTAGATTTTATTGTTAAAATTTACTGACAAAAATTTGAAAGATTTATTGCTTTAGTTTCAGAGCTGCATGATCAGATGCATAGCACATACCATACTTCATTACAAAGAGCTAAGATCACATACATACAACACTTGACCTACCGACGGTGACAGAGTTCATCACGAGGAGGCACATCAATTTTTTTTATAGTCTCCAGCACTGCACAAACCCTCTATTCAGGACACTGACACAGACAGGACGGCCCCAAACAGCAGATGGCAGACCCACACAAACAGCCTCAGACTGACACAACAAACCTGGTTTGCCGCGACACCATCAAACCAACACATAACACATGTCCAATAGTCTTATCTAAAACATCTAATTTCCTCTGTCCCATTTTCAAATGCATTCCCAATGCAGTAAAAGAGCTTCCCCTCAACCCGTTTTTTGCCCATCTTGACTTCAAACCCACGTACCCATGGGGCTTAGAAAAAAAATTTCATATTTAATTACAAATCAAATTTATTAAATTTATTCTGAAATCTTTGAATATAGATCGTTATGTACGTTATTAATTATCAATGTAAAATACATTTTGAGATGCTGTTGTAAATACATAATGTAAGAGACAGAAAAAAACTTATAAAAAATGACATGGGAGCTATACTGACCCCTGCACTTGGCAAATTTTATTCACTTATTATTAAACTTGGTAGATTGTATTTCATATCTTCATTATTGAGTTCACGACCATCGTCTGAATATGTGAACTAACAATATAAGTCAGTGTTCTGTTTCTATTTTGTTTAAAAAGTTCAGTACAGTTGATTAATACCTTTGAGTATTAATCAAGCTATATATTATTTAGTGGACTTGAACAAGATAATAATAAAAAATTGAAACCAAGCAAATGTGACATAAACGCCTTATATTTATCATGATAGTATTATGTTATAATAATTATTTTTATATATATATAGTGCTCATTTCATCAGTACAATCTCAGATCAGTGAAGATATGGATATAAGGTCATTTTTATTCATTAAAATCTTAGATATCAGGTGTCTGATGATATATGAGGGAAGGTTGTTGATGACTACGTAAGCATTAACCATTTTTGATTAATAGTCTAGGTGCTTGTCTTTATCTGGTGTCTAAATATAAACCTTAGTCAAGGCAAACGTCACCACTACCCCTGAACTTTCCCCTTTTCCCAGAAGTAAATATCCTTCAACCGTAAACCCTTTTCCCCGCCAAATCTTAGCGGTTCACCAGTGACTCACAATGAGTCAAAAGAGAAAGTGAAGCAAGTTGCGGCCCGGATCATCCAGGATGTCAGTCTCTTATCATTCCGGGTTCAAATGGTGTCATATCATGGTTGGTTCATCAAGTTATTTCTGAATGAATCATTGAAATCAATTTTTGAAATTTGGTCCTCCCAGTAATTTATGTGATGAACTAAGTAGATAAATTGACAGACAAACGTGAGTTGTGTGAAAAATGTTTAATATATCTTTATTAACTATTAAATAAAAAAAAAAAAACCTAGATGCCTTTAATTTTAAAATAATTTTCAAAATATGCCTTAACTTCATGCTATACTGTATTCTCTGATACTACGATAATACTTCAGTTATCCCTGTCGAACAGATCCTGTACCTAGGAGTACATTTGAACTATGAACTTACTTGGAATCCTCAGGCATGACTGAAAAGACAGGAAATTCCAACTGGGCCAACGGTCAAAAATTCCTACTCTTTACAAAAACTCATTTAGATGACTATAATAAGACCAATTTAGATATATAGAGTTGAGCTTTGAGGGTTAACAAAAACCTTAATGGTCCATACTTTTTGATATCGTTATTGATATGATAGATTTGGATATCAATCTTGACATTTTAAGTTTGTAACTACCAAAACCCACTTGTTTCTAACCATGCCACCTTTTCAATACCTTACAATCCTCGTAGGCTACAGAAAAGGAAATGCCTCGAGACCCTCTAATCTAGAAATGTTATGGCAGTACTATATGGTATGGATAGATTGTCCTCAAGTCTAGATCATACCATTGAACTGGAATTCACATCACATTTATTGTTTGTATTTTTTTTGTTAGTACAGTTATAAATTGTCTACAGACATAGACTGAGAGATTGCATTATTACTTTAGAATTTAGAACTGCGCAGTCATTATATAATCATACATCCATCACTCCAACCTTTTCTTAAAACATTCCATTGTGCGAAGGGAAAAAAATGAAGCAAATATTCAAGACAATCTACTTAGAAACAATAGAAATGCGAAGAGAATTAAAACGAAAAAACCCAAGAGGCAAAGGAGCCGAGTCAGAGCTATGGTACAATGGATTAGTAAAGACCTTACGCCGCGTTAACGAGTCCGTTATAGGATCTTTCGACACGCTACTGCCGCTTCAACACGGCAAACATACTCCCAACAGTCTTTCTTTTATGTAATCAACTCTATGATAATAGTTTCTAAGGTGCCTAAAAGCTCCTTTTTTTATTTCGTGAGGTTTTTGTCATCCTTCGCAGAATGTTCGGATAAGGTTGCAGGCTCAATCTTAGAATGCCTCGGAGGCAATGAGATAATCGAGCTAGGTGTGAGGTATTGTCCACCCGGCCACATTGACGGGTCTACTACACAATGCCCTATAGAGCAGCCACAGGCTTCACTAATAACTTCACTCGGATCTTTTGGTTATTTTTTTCCCCGACCCAGACGATGGGGGCAGCCTAACGGGAACCGATAATTTGTCACGATTAAAAACTAATCACCGAAGCAGAGGGACCGGTACTAGGTCATTAAGTTGTCTTCAAGGCTACACGAAATCGGGTCTCGCTTCGGAACCGAGCACAAGTGGCACCGTTAGCTAAGGCAGCATCCAATATGCATTCAGTGCACTCGAATATTTTATCACTTAACATCTGCCGCGTTGCGAGTGATCTGTGCGTGCAATGCATTCAAGAGCCAGGGAAAAAAAACAAGTTATTTCATCCCAATATTTGATTACTGTAATGAAAACTAAGTATACTTACTTGCCAAAATTTATTGCTCTGCCAACAGTTGATGAAAATAAATACGGCAGATTTTTCAAAACGTTACAAAAAATTATTTTTTCATTAAGAGTTCCATAGAGAGAAATGCTTTATTTAGGCATGCTGCCCATATACATTGGGTTGCTACAATACACAGCATACTAATCAATTCATGATCAGACATTCATACAATATATATATATATTCACATGATATAACAATACATTTTTCCCCCTTCCTTTTCCTTTTACTCGTCACACTACAAATATTTTATTTTATTTATTTATTTTGTTAATTTAACAATTTAATTACATAGACAGTTTTACTATCCCTATCCATGTTCGATCCGTTCAAGAAATTAAACCAATTTATTATTAGACAGTAATGTAAAGTCAAACCAAAGGCATTATAGTCATTGCAGTAGATCAGTTTATAAAAATGAACAAATAAATTAAAAAAATAAATATATAGATTTAGGGAAAAAAAAATAAAGAAAAGATAGTTAAAATAAATACTTCAATGAATAGGTAAGTTAAAAGAAATAATTTCCTGAATTAATAAGCTAAGGGAGTACATAAGTACATAAGTCGAGAGGTCAAAAACTAAAAAAAAAAAATATATTTTTTCCTTAGTTCCTGGGAAATAGTTTTTCGTAAACCTTAAGTTTTTTTTCCAAACAACGAGAAAATAAAATTTTGTAAATTTGGTTTTGCGAATATCATGTAAACAGCTGACCCTACTCCTCTATTCAAAGCTAATAGATGCAAGAGTGGAATACCACTCATGGAAAATATTCCATGATAGTCTTCACAATAAATTCAAACAACTTTCCATAACGAAAAATCAATATATTTTGGTGAATATCGTGGAAATTCCTACTCTTAAAAACGAAAAATAATGACCATAGAAATTTACATCCTTAATGATGTGAGGGGTCTTCGGTTTGTGAATGAAGGTAATTTTTAACTGTTCGAGTTGAAAGGCTGACTATGTTTTCCTAAGATACCTCATCCAATCGCTGTATCCTAAGATACCAATCCAATCGCAAGAACTCCCTTAATCCCAAAAACCGTAAAATTTGTTGTTTTCTTGATAAATAGCTAAGCACTGACACTTAATTAATTAGTGTTAATATGTACGTGTATAAGTCAAGTTACTCCTGTACACTCTGGATCCTTTTAATAAAAAATGTCCCTTAGATCAAAACATTCACTATACATAAGCACATATACATAATACAAGGGTCTATGTTTTTTACCAAAAGCATTTTAGAAATGTATATTTTGTCTTTTTAAAAAAGAAGTGTATAAAATATCAATAACTCCATTACATCTTATGTAATTCAATATTGCGCCTAAAAAAACCCAAGATTTGATGAAATTTTGAACTTTGACTTCAACTAATTTTTACAATTTAAAAAAAAAGAAATTAAACTTTTAAACTATAATTTCTAATTTCTTGACACCTTCTATACCAAATTCGGTTTATAAGCCCAAATCCGTGTCGTTGAAGTTAAAAACCTAGGATGGCCATTTCGCCATATCATGTAAGGTATTAGGAGATATGTCAAATTGAAATGCTGACTTTGTCTATGTGAAACCTTCAAAATTACAAAAATGTACAATTATACAAAAAACATATTGTCTTATATTTATATATTTTTTTATCATATATTTTAAAAGCAAAATCCCAATGAGATCTGACTCCCTTAGCCATAGAAAACCGTTTTTTGGGAAATGTGTATATTCCAGAATCTGTTCTTTCTGTGACTGTCGGATAATTTAATATGAGTGTTTTGACAGACTAGTTGAAATATCGGGCTTTAACGTGCAGTTATTTTTTAAGATCGCATTGTTAAAACTACAAAAGAAAGCGTGAATTTTTTTTTAATGTAGTCAATCGTAAAAAGGAACCGTGAATCGATAACATTTGATTGGCACGCATATCAAGCAACACCACGAATACATCAAACAAAATTTATCTGCCTATCAGCGGCTTACAGTAGGCGTGCACTGGTTGTGTAACTAAATAACTGTGAAATCACTAACAATGCTATGTTTTTTTCTATATGTTTATATCGATAGTTTTTTTGAGAGGGAGGGGGGATTTCTTATTGTGTTTTTTTTCTGCACTTGGTAACTCTTAAAACTGTTTAAAAAAAAATTCGAAATTTATAAAAATAAAGGAACCAATATTAATTAACTCGACGGCAAACCATTAAGTCGTGGCTCAGACATTATTTATTCGTTGGCATTCGGTGGCAATGATACACATCTTATTGCATATCCTTTAACAGGAAAAGAAAAAAAAGAGAAAATTAATTTCCTATAATTTATAAATATAAACTGTTCGCTAACCGAATATTTTTATTAGGTGCCATAAACACAGACAGATTGTAAATCTAATTAAAGCTAACTATAATGATATTAAAACCCCTTTATAATCTTATGCTTTAAACAAAAATCGTATATAATTCTAAATATTTATAAATATAAAAAAAATTTAATTAGATAAAAAATATTGAGAGATCATAAATCACGTACATGCAAATCAGTAATCAGCACATCTCGAATCGACATTATAAAAAAGAATCAAGTAATGACATCGTTAATTACTCCAAGTCAAACCATAAGTTAATAGCATAAGAGTGTATGTTAAATTTTCTGGGAGTTATTTTGTGTTCCTATTTAGTGCCTTTTAGACTGTTCATGTAAGTTGTACTGGCTCTCATCTCCATTTACTCCATTTCATTTTTTTTTTCCTCATACCTGATTTAGCGAGCCGTTTACTTCCTATTTATTCACTAGTATTTAAGTGAATGTTTCAATAATATCATGAATATGTATAAAAAATGGAAAATATAATGATTCTTAAAATAATTCTTGTAGTATTTCATAATATTTTTCAACCATATAATTTTAATTCAATTAAGATAAATCGGGGTAAGTGAACACTCGAGAAGTGAATGCTTAGATGGTTATCTTAATTAAATAGGATAGATTTACTTAAAATGTCCATAAATTGTTGCTCTCTCAACTAAACTAAATTAGAGGGCCGTTTGTAGCCGAGCGAGTTAAAGCTCCAAATTTGAGTGGTTCCTGACTGCGGCTCCTGTTCGAATCCGGCTTGACGGGTCAACTTTTATTTCTGTGGTGGTCCCACAAAATAAAAACTTCACTCCCCACAATGGTTAGAATATGGTGGTAACCTGTAAAATCCTCATTTATCCAGTTTCTCGGGAATTTTCATATATCCCAGATTACTTCACTAAAGGTATAGAATGGTAATTAATTTCGAGATATTACTTAATTTATTCCTATCGACACTCCTCATTGACAAAGATTGTTTAAAATAATCTTGATAGACTTTTTATATGAAACTTGAATTGATGTATAAATTTCACATAAATATGAAGGTTGTTCCACAATTCAATTAAATGTAATATAACTTGATGAAATATTATAACAGTTCGTATTCGTTAAAAAGATAAATAACATTTATTTCAGTAATTAGAATAATCGTATGATGTTTAATATTTTTGGATGACTTCAAGTGACAATATACATAAACATGTAATTTTTGTAAATTTGTGTTTTCCTCGTTACAAAGATAAATTCCTTTATATTCCAGATGGTCAGATGTAATTTAATAATATTACGTAATCCTTATTATACAGGCAGTGACTACTAAGTAGAAATCAATATACGTATAAATGAAGAGGTGGAGTAAGTGACATTTTTTATTGCTTGCAATTATCATATAAATGTCCATCGGATAAGTGGGGGTCCAGGAACCTGTTAGATAATGCGGTATATGCTGAGGTTACTGGTCTGCAAGGAGTGGTCCAGCATCACAGCCTTGGAATGACAAGGACGGAATCTGCAGAATGTTTCGGTGCCTGCTGTTGTTGTATCGCAGGAAGTGAAAGTATGCAGGAGTGTCTTGAAGTATACACAGATATTATGTCACATTAAATATGAAATCAATTAATTAAAAAATATCTCTGTTTTAAAATTCTTTAAGAAAACATAAGGTTCACCGGGTAAGTTCCTGGAAGTAATTACTCCTCAATTTTTTATTTTCTTTAGTATACAATATATTAATTCTTGTAATCTAAATAGCAAATAGCTACACAGTTGTTCTCAGGAGACTGACTGAACCTCATCTCAGCGCTAACTTTTGGGCGCCAATTATAATATTTAAATCTTTGATGAGAATACCTATATTTACCACAAGTAGCAAAGCCGAAAGGATTTTAAATAACATGCATTTAACATTTGTCGGTTCGTGCAATCAATGATAGTCAAAAGAAATTGTAAAATTACTGTCACTTTCATCCACCAACAGCGACCATCATAACAGGTCTTCTTCAGAAGTAACAGAAAAAAAAGAAGAAAATAAAAATACATTGATATTAAATTATGTTACCTCGATATGGAGACATTTTACGTTTCTTTTGGTTCATTGGCAGTCTTGAAGAAGGCCTTTTTAGTTAAAGTTAGTTCTGAATTACATATCTGGTCACTATTGTAATTTTCATTTATTTTTTATAAACATTTTATCAATCTTTTTATTAAATGAAAAAAAAAATATTTTTCCGATGTCCATACACATTCTTACAAGACTACATTATTTTTTATGAAATATTATTGATAAGTTTAATTCTTAAAATTTATAATACAGTTTATAATCAAATAATTAGATATTTAAATACAAATTTGCCTGATTAAAAATATATCCTTTTTTTAAATATAACTCTTTTCCATTCACATTATTCATGTTATATATTTCAGTATTTTCCGTTGTAACAATATTTGTGCTAAATGCAGACAAGTGGAATGGACAGATTATTTTTTGTTTTTTCATTTTATATCCATTGGAATGTTTTCACAGAAACCATAAATCCTTCGAAAATTTGAACAGTTTACCATTACTTATTTTTCAGATCATATATAACAACGTGTTTAGGAATTACAATGATTGAGTGGAGGTAACGAATTTTCATATATATGAACGCTATACCATAGGTTTATGTTTCAAAAAAACATTATTGACATAGAAGATAAAAGAGCAAATATATAATGATTTAGTTATTTTTATATAATAATTTATAAATTCTTTTTTAGTTCAATATAATGGCCTAATTATTAATATTCATCTTCTTTCTTCACCTCAAAATTACTACAAGATAATCTGCAATTACAACTTAAATATTTGATGACATTGATTATCACGAAATAAGATTTTTTTAAATATTTATGAAGTTACTGATTGTTAATTAAAGCGTCCTCAATCAGTTTTTCTGTAATATGAAACATGAATCTATAAATTACGAAAAACTTGGTCGTTGGATCGAATTGCAGTCCTTACCACTTAAAAAAAAACTAGCTTTGGGTTTGATCACACGTCCCTGGACAGAACGGAATGATAGGCTGTTCATGGCCAGCTGTGGTTATATATTATTTGTAATACTTATAGTGATGTTAAAGTAGTCAGTAACAACCTTGTACATGAACGCAAAGTATTTCCTGGATTCATTAAATGTGAAAATTGTAAAAAAAACTGCCTGCCTACACTTGGTTGATGTTCTTACAAAATAAACACTGATCGAAAATTTTCATTTTACCTTAACTAATTTTAAAAACATGACTAAAATTATTTTAAATGTTGAGAATTTTTTCTAAAAGAGGAACAATTACTCAGCCGAAAAACCAGAACAGTTACCATCTACCATAGCACGTAGTTCGCCTCACGGCAACGCATACCGTTAAAGTTCTGTTAGCTCTCGAAGATAGCAGTAACAGTTATTTCTTTTACCCAAAAAAAATAGCTTGTAAAAGTACTAACAGCTCACAACCGTCGGTAGATTTGAAACATTTACTGTCCACTTTTATCGTACACAGGAACGAAATAGCTTTACAATTGCCGAAAAATCAGAAGTACAAGTTACAAGTGTTCTTGTACTGGGACGGACAGTTCGATCCCCTTTCGCCTTGGCTCCAAGGGCAGTATGTCATTAGTGCTTCCGCAATTCAATTGTAATCTCGGCTTCTTTTTAACTACTTGGCTATCTGCAATAATTGTTTTACAAAAAACAAAAAAAGATTAATTCCACACTATCCTCCTGTTACATTATTTCCAATCCGACAATATTCTGTTTAACTAAAATGTTAACATATCTAAAATATTAACAGAATTAAGTAATTTTGCATGAAAGGTATTGAATTTGGTTATTATTGACATTTTTTATCTTGAAATTTATAAATATATATTTATATAGGAACGCTGAGTAAATGGGACTTCCCGAGATAATTTGCCTCTTTGTTAAGTCAAGTGGGGTTCCTATTAAAATTTAATTTGTTTTTTCTTTAAACCATTTCTTGTGCGCAGACTATAGATAAACCACTTAAAGGAATAGTAGTGGCATATATTTTAACATGACTATCTGATAATATTCTTGAGCTTCTGAAAAGAAATTGGCCTCTTGACCTTCTACTCTGAAAATTTAATTAAAGATTCTCCACAAGACTGTATCATGCCATTGTACTATAACTAACATCACAATTACCTATTGTACATTTATGTACTACAGTTGTAAATTCCAATAAATAAATAGAGTGGTTACAGACACGTGCAGCCCGGTGTCTATATATATTGAAACATATCATCTATTTTCTATAAGTTCCATAATTGTTGATTTTCTAATGTTGAACATGAAGTAAATCAAGCAACATCGTCATAACCTTCCGAAAATGTTCTATTTAAATTTCATACTTTAATTTTTCAAAAATTTACGTTGGATAACACTTAAATCCATTTATGATTGCTATCCTGAGAACTAGGTAAGAATTCGTTGTGAAATTCCGAACCGGATTTTTGTACTGTGGATTCAAATTGACCTGCAGCCATTTCCTGTGGTTACGAAATAAAAATTTCACTCCTTCCTGCCTGGAACTAAAAACTTACCCAGCCCTATTAACCCACGCCCTGAAGGCCATCCGAAAGTAGCCCTAGAACAAGACAAAGGACTTGGTCTGGCTTCGATCAGGATAAAGCAGTCCGTCACGCTCACATACTCAAGAACAAAACCTAAGGCAGGCCTAAGGGACGGAAACAAAGGGTTGTTTGTTTGACTTTTTGTTCCGTCACGCATCGGGCAGGTCACGGATCATAAACTTTTATTTCGGGAGGCAATAAAATTTTATTGCCTTCGTCACCTCCAAAAAAAAAACTTAAATCTCCAATTTTGTTTCTCAAAAAAATATATTTTCATTATATATTGTTATATTCAAGAAACATCTATTCTATCTGTTCCGAATATTTATTTTATTTATTGCAGCTATAGTTGGTAGAAGAATTAGGTGTTCTTCTGGACTAACCTATAGTCCTGGAAAGCTAGTTTATTACTATATTATAGGTTATTATAAAAAAACCTATACAATCCACTTTATGAAATAAATACTTTTTAAAAAAATAGTTTCTACCACACTTAACACGGAAAAGTATTTCTGGCGGTCATAAAACTCTTACTAATTAAGAGTTTTATGACCGCTAATTATCTAATTAATTTAATCAAGTATAAAATGGGGTATTTTTTATTGAAACCCCTAAATGGAGCACTCTAGCAAAACTGTAATGGCATAAAAAACTAAACATCAAATGAGTAACATAACTTATTAGTAAGCTCAAGTAGTGTGTTTTTGACTGAAAGCCGTCGAAAACCAAAAACGGTAGATCCTATTGAAAATGTCACTTTACAAGAAATAAAAGAACATTGAATTCTTGAAAAAAGTACCATAAATTAATAATTCGGTGAAGTAGTCGTAAACCATTCGCTTCGGTTGTTCATTGGGCTCAAATAGTAGTTCTATACTATTATGGCAGAGTTGGTTCAAGAATAAAATACACAGAACTTACTTTCTGCGAGGAACAATTCCTTGCAATCCTTTCTTAGTCACAGGATAACAGGTACTAGATTAGGTCAGGTTAAGTCTGTTAACTCAATAGCTCAGTATATATTCAACTCATTATGATATCTCTCATTGGAAATTTCATTTGAATTCTCAATGATATCTATCTAATAAAAACAATTATATTGGAGGAAGATAGTCCGGGTGGCTGTCAATAAAGGTATCAAAATAGTATAATTTCGCCCCACTTTGCAGGGCGTTCTAACAGTTGGCAGCAGAACATCATTCTTATCAGCCCTGACGAAGCCCTGCAAAGTGGGGCGAAACGATGAATAATAATAAATAGTTTTTGTTACTATTTTGATATCTTTATTCACCACCACTTGGACTATCTTCATCCAATCCAAAAACAATTATAGTTCGTTGTTGTTTTGCAAAATGTCCTTTTATGAACAATGAATTTCTTAGATTAGAATTTTTAGTAATTTTCAAGGCAATACAATACAATTCACCGTAATAATATAATAAGGTGCAATATATTAAAGAAAAATAATGATATGTACCACTACAACTAGTCAGGGGTTCAGTACTTTGGAAAGAAATACTGTTACTAGACCAACGGTTGTGCGAGGAGGTGACTTGGTCAGAATCACGCTCGACCGCCAGATGTTTACCCAATTAAAGGTGCCCAATTTAAGAGGCTGGGTGGACCCCAGCAGGGCTCCAGAACCCACAGGAGTTGACTCATGGCTAAAGTGTAACAGAAAAGAATTTTCTGCCCAGTCGGATTCGAACTCGGATCCTTGGAGTTGCCACGCCGTTGAACCCGTGGTTACTTCGCTCCCTAATCCACAATATATAAGTTATAAAAATATTTTTAAAATATAAAATTTAATTTATATTACTTTATAGTGTATCGAGGTCCCTTTAGCACGCGGTAGGTTGCCCACTAATGCCCCCTGCTAACAGCCCCTGCCTGCATTTGTATTAACATTTTTAAATCAAAATAATCGTCTATTCTGTTGACATAAACTCTCCTCAAGGACTATTTAAACAGCCAGTTTAATTTAACTCCCTTCCGACAGTTTGCTAACGCTTCGTTTCAAATATAAGCGTTAGAAAGCAGGATCTGGACAGAATGGAATAGTAACAAAAGAGGACGCTGCCGTCATACACATGAACTTTCTTCCGCTAAATCACAATAAGTAACAGAGACGAGTCACGTATCAGTAGCCACGGAGAAAATTCTGAATTGTAAATACTACAATAGAATACTCCTTAATTCTGGAACAGCTTTTTTAAATTCGTTGATAACGAATAGGTTGATCTTCAATGAACGACTCCTTTTTCAACTAGTTCCTTTAACCTAGATCCTGGGCATCAAAGGTCACCGTTCCGAAATGTATTCATTAGTGGGTCTCTTCTATACCAACAGCTGTGACCTGTTACTAAATGTCACGCTTGTTAATTATACATTTCTGTCATTCAACAAATCTTTTGTGATTGAGAAAACAATGTTGAACTTTCTTTTTTATTCTTTCAACGATTACGAAAAAAATATTCAATGACCCTTGATTATATATACATTTTCTTTTTAATATATATTATTTGTTACCTACATTATTTATATATTTAATCTTTTTTTTTATATATTTTTAATATTTATTCAAAAAGGCATTTCTATTTATAATACTTTTGTATTCAGGAAACTTGATAATCCTGGTATATAAAAACTTACTTTTCATGAACATTATCATATTCAAAACAAATAATTCATATTCAAATCACATTAGAAGGTTTTATTCCAATATAAGAGTCCAGCCTGTTGAGATAGTGAAAATAAAATACACTGAGTAGTGTACATTATAAAATATTTTAATTTAAGACGGAATATAGAACTATAAATAAAAATCAATGTAACTACAGATAAGTTATAATTTGTTATAAAAGCAATATTTAAGCACAAAAAAGCTGTTTATTTTACAAGATGGTAATATTATTTCAAACTGATGAAATATCCTGAATATAGAGGAAGAGTCCTAACACGTTTGTGAAAAAAAAGTTATATAAAAAAAATACCTAACATATTTTTCAATTTTAAATAACGAATAATATGTTAACAATTTTTAAATTCTTTAACGAGTGATTTGAAAATACAGCAAGTAAATAAATGGTATTTGAATTTGTTCAATCCGGATGATACCACTTTTAATTTGAGACTGTCGTATAATATTCAAATGAATTTGTAATCATCACCTTAAAGCGCTGAATATATTTGATTATTTGTTGAAAGGTGGTTCGGGTGGTGGTCAAGTAAGCAGGAAACGTAATTTTCTGGAAATCTTACTTTACTACTCTAGATACTTAGTTACTAATAAATGTTTTTTTCTGATTTTTTTTACCTCTACTCAGACCATCATCCTACAAATAAAAATGATAAAAAACTATCAATAATTTCTTTATTCTTTCTTTATAGGTTGGGAACTCAAGGGACTACACTGCTACAAATTCTTCAGCATCAGACATTCCTGGGAGAGCGCAGCACAGCTTTGCAACAGGTCAGTTATTTCCTCCCAAATCCAATTTGAATACAATGAACCCATCCTCAGTCTCAGTTAGGTAAAGAAGTTTGCTAAGAAAAAGACCGAAGAGACAATAGCGGGCGTGATCCTTGAGTCAGCGACTTCGACATTGGGGGGCGGTGACGTGGGCAGGACTTCCTACGCTTCGCTGATAAGGTCGAGCTTTCACAATTTATTTTAGGGTTTAAAGGTCACATCACAGATATCGAAATTTCACAGGGATTATTAAAGATAACTTTGTTCTAAAAATTAAATCAATTTACTCTACTCACTTTTAAATTCATCATTTCCAACTTAGCCTTAGTATCCACAACATTGCCATTTGCCTCTAACTCAAAATATTTACAAATTTTTGAAAAACAAAGAAGTAAACTTGTGTGTTCTATAAAGATTGTAAAAAACTATGAAAATTCCGTACGCTTGCATACGCGCGAATTTAACATAGTTCGACAAATTTATAGTAGCACCTTTAGACATATAAGTTTACTTCTTATAACTTTTAACTGTAAAATAAATGAATATTTTTATTTAAACAGTAGGATAATAATATGACTACACTAAACGAACTAAAGATTGTATTTAGAGCATAACAATGAGATTCAACAGATTACATTAGTATTTCATCTACATAATTGAAGTTTTTTTTTTTATTTGTATAATATATTTTGCAACACTCAAGGGCAACAGATGTTAAGGACGTAAGTACACATTCATACCATATATACATTAATTAAAAATAAAAAAGTAAATATATAATATTAAAAAAAAAAACAATAAAATAATTAAGTACAAACTAACATAGAGATAGATAATTTAGTTAAATAATAGAAACTAATAAAACAGCTGAGTTAAATTATTGTAATAAAGTAAATAAAATCTGATCACAATTACACCTAAATACAATATTTACATTCTGTCCAGGGAACCCCAGGAATCAAGCCCTGCCACCCAAATGTGGGTAATGGCGTAGCAAAATTCCAGGCTCCAATAAATTCAGAACTAAAATAATAAAGGGAAATAATATCTCAACTTTCTGTCGGTTTGTCGTATCAGGCTGTTCGATTTTAATAACCTTCTCGAAACCTGTTGTCAGTTTTTTCCCTAATTTATTTAAATCACATTATTAATTGACTGATTGAACTTGAAAAATATAATTATCGTTGATTCTATTAATTAGTTATTGAAAAAATAAAATCGTTCGATAGTAGTACATTCTTAAAAAGCCTCAATGAAAGGCTGAATCGAGATATGGAGGACACTCATGGTAAACTAGGTCTGGTTTAGGAATCCCGCTCACCTCTTTCTAAGATGGCGGTCCTTCTCTTGAGGTCTTATTTCTCCACAAATATTTCTTCCCTTCCAAAACATTTCTCAATCCTTGCCCCAAGAAAAATATATATAAATAAGCTTATATATTTAAGACGATCGGAAAGTCTTTATTGGAATTCATGAAAATTATTTATTTTAAAAAAGTAAATGGTATAAATTATGAATAATAATAATAATATTCTTTATTTATTCAATGACAAGAGCCTTTAAATAACATAGCAGGTTTTGAAAATAGACTCTGGTGCCTTGAAGAAGCATACAGAACATTAAAAAATAAAAATAATGCAATTATAAAATGTTTAAAATCTAATAAAATAAAATAAAAAATTAGACAATAATTTGTAAAAATAAAGAAGTAAATAATGTTTATTTAAGTACAGCATAATTTGAATAGATATTATAGACATGTAAATGTATTAAATATAATAAGTGTATTTAAAAAAAAGTGAATAAATAAAAAAGAAACATATTAAATAAAACCATAAATCATATGGTAACTTACTCTTAATAAAACAAAAAATAAATAAAACAGATATTAATTTATAAATACATGTCACTTTTAAATGGTAATTAGAAACATCGAATGTGAAAAATAATAAGATAACAAAAAATAAATCCTGGAACAAATCATAATTTATTTTCTAAAAATAATGATTAACACAAGAATCAAACAATGCTTTATATACGTATTTAAAGATTCTAAATTAATATTATAAACGTCGAATAATCATGGAAGAACTATACTAACGTTAAATACTAAAAATATCGTTTCACGAGCGTAAAAACAGAATTGAGTAATATTTAATGTTTTTTTTTATTATTTTTTTTTATTAAATCAATAACAACTATAAATGTAAATAAATAAATAAAAAAGTCATATTTTATGCAAAAAATGTATTTATTATCATACTAGATTAATAACAACAATAATGAAATAGATATGCTTATAATGTTCTATGCTGAAAATAGATAAATACTTCTTATATTTTGGAATAGTTATATTGCAATAAAATGTACTTTGATATTTCCTTTTTTATTTTATGCCGTATTGAATACATATAAAAGCAATATCTCCATACAAAAGAAAATAATTGACTAATTGGTATTTACATTTATGTTATTTTTTGTCAATATTTTAGAAAATTGAGACATTTTTGATTATTTCATATATTTTTTAGTGTTTGCTGTATCTTGAAATATATTAGTGCTAATAAGTAAAAAATACTTGTTTCAGTAAAAATAAATACTTTGGGAATATTCCGGATCACATATAAATTAGACTTTTCTAAAGTCTCCCTACACCACGAACCAGGAATTCATAAATCAATGGATATTTTTTTCGACGAAGAACTATTATCATTCCCTAGGGGAACTCCTTTTAGTTTCGAAAAGGGTTGTTTAATATTCTAAACCATTCCCGAGACCATAAGGAACCTTTTCTGACGAAGTTGAGTCTGAAAAGAAAAAATAAACTAAAGAACAACATAAAACTAAACAAAAAAAAAGAAGTAATTCAGCTCACACTAAAAATCTCTATTCCAACACGAACACAGATTTAATGACACCATAAAAGTACCACCAAGCCACGGAAGTCAAAGATTGTAAAACCTCTTTTGTGTCGAAAGAGAGGATACTGCGGTTAGAAAAATTAAACCATTTTAAATATATATTTGTTTACCTTGCCAGGTAGAGCAGCAATGTGAAATTTAAATTTTGAAATAGCCATTTATAACAGTTGGTTTTGAATTTATTTGTTATTATTTTTATAATAACAATTTGTTGTTTTTTTATTACGATTCATCAACTAAATGTTGATGAAAATTTTTTTTTAATTTAATAAATTTTCGAAAAATTCACAATTTGAGGATCAAAGGAGTCCCATAAGAGTTGGCCATCAAATTTAAAAATATCTATTTAGTCATTAAGTTTGTGGAAATGATATATTATAAAATCACTTCAATAATAAAAAATAACCTGACATACTTTTATCACACTCTGACAGTGTAGCCCAATTTATAAATATTAATGGAATTTGATCCGAGTTCGGACAAATTAAACTCAAATAGTAAATTGGTGTACTATTATTTGAGCCAACGTTGGAGGGCTTCGTAAGGGCTAAAAAGATACAAACACTTAACATCAGTAAAAAATTAAGTGGAAAATTGCAAGGGTATGCAATGAAACATAAAAATTAAAGGTTATAAACAATAAATGAAAACGGTAATAGTAACAGATAAAGAGAAGAAATATTAATATTGTTTATAACCTTTAATTTTTATGTTTCATTGTGTTCCCTTGTAATTTTCCTCTTACTTATTTACTTATGTTAAGTGTTTGTATCCTTTTTAGCCCTGACGAAGTCCTGCAACGTGGGGCGAAACGTTGGCTCAAATAAAAATAGTACATCAATTTATTATTTGAGTTCAATTTGACCGCACCCGGACCAAATCCCATATTGATACACACGGTCAATCAGCAATCTTCCAATTTATAAATATATTATATTTTTCATATTTTAATTAATAAATAAATATTTATGTGTTAATAATTATAATATTGTAAAGCTGAAAGTAGGTTATGTCTATTGAGTCTAGGATAACAAGAATATTAAATTGTTGATACCTAGAATAGACTTTTCGATACAATTTCTTATTTTATGACCATTATCTATTATTTGTTATTAGCATTATAAAAATAATGTTATCTTTATTACTAGAACTATGCAGGTAGTTATCGATAAACTGACAATATTAATATAGACCACATTGGCAAAGCATTTAACCCGATTAATTGGCGAATGACTTCACCACTCCCACATCATATGCACGATAACACCCGCATTTCCTAGAAAAGATTGGGCTTTTGTTCTCTCTTTCATAAAATGCAAGTAATACTTAGATATATTACAAAATTCCTGGTTTTACTTCCTTAGATACAATACAAAATTTCTATAGCTCTGCTATCTAAAATTATGAAACCATTTTATTTTTAAGCTCCATGGAAGACAATGGAAAATGGCTTACGTTTGCATTTAAGGGATTTTATCTTTATTATCTATTTATGTTTTATGCGATAAAACGTTAATGTGAATTTTTAATACTGGGTTAGGGATTAGGTTTAATCCTAAACTAAATCTACCCACCCTAATCTATTCCTAGGTTACGCAAAAAAAAAGTCTGGAGATAGAATCCTTCTGGAATAAAACTAACACGGAACAAGTTTAATATGAACTTAAATGGGAAACAGAAATACCCTTTTTTAGCGTAGGAATAATCAACTTCTAGAGTAGATTAAATTTTAATAAGCCAATTAATTAATAATAATGTAGAAATAATATATAAAACATAATTTAAAATTAAATTGCCATTCTTCCGCACTTCACAACTTCAATCTGTAAAACCAGGGAACATGACTCCAACAGACCAGGGATCGATAACCCTGTATCGCCTGTCACCGGACACTGCACCGCCGAACAGAAAAAGAAGTGGACGCGGGATGATCAGCCGTTAAGACCGACACAAAGATAACGGTAAGGAGCAGAAGTGGGTCGTACGGATGAGAGTTTAATCTATTAGTCGTTACCGAGGCTAAGATACCGTATGAGCACGTACGTCGAGGTAAGGTACCGCTCCAGGGGCTTCGGTTCTCAGGGAACATCCTCGCAAGAAAGAAACTGCTGTGTCGATGGAACAGATCGCCGCAAAGCAAAGCTAATAATAATGGGGTGACGGGTCGTTACGGTGCATGCAGTTCTTAAGCAATTAACTGCTCTTGGGCCAACCTCATGGCTGGTTTACACGTATTAAATTTTTAATTAGATAACTAAACTTCATGTTAGTTTGAAGCGACTAAATACGTGTAAAAAAGTATTAAGTAGCAAGTTGCAAATATAAATTTAGCTTGAAAGTAAACAAGTAGAATTTTGCTTATTTCTCGATTAAATTGAGGGAGGGGAGTTATCACTTTACTCTTTTGGACAGCCACAATTTAATTTAATTTAAACATGTAACTTAAGCGTAGTGAAGCAGTTGGGCTTAAGAGTTCGTGTATTTCTTTTTTTTTTTTTTAATGTCGAAGAGGTATGAAGATACTACAGTTAAGTTTGCGGAAGAATATTTAAAGAAGGAATGTTTGTGGAATATGCGAAGAACAAATCACAGAAACAAACAAGCCAAAGAACGAGTGCGTGTCGTTATGGCGATCAATAATTTTGGTGCGAAGTAAGTCGAATCAAAAATCTAAGGTATTGCATCAATCATTAAATATACGACTTCCTTGCGTTGTTGATCGTCCATCTTGAGTGAACTAAAGAGCTTGACTATTTAAATACTTAAGTACACTAACTAAAAATTTATTCGTTTAAAATTTAGTTAACTTAATACTTGTAAATCATGGAGGAGTGCACCACAAAGAGTCGGCAGAGAGGAAAGACAGGGGAAGGTTAAGAGGTTATTGTAAACAAAATTGCTTCTAAAAGCATTTAGAGTTCCTAATTTTTTTGCTCAAAAATTTTAATAGAAAGAGCAAATTTCAGGAAATATTCCCTAGGCCTCCCATAAGATTTTACCTCCCTCCCCCCTCAAAAAGTTGGTACATGAAATGCAACAGACATATCCTAGCAGATTCGATAAGGATACTGTTAATAATACTATATTCATCTAATAATATCTTTAAAATAACATCTTTATCCATAATAATAAAAATGAAAGTTATAAATAAATGGAAGATCCGTATTGTTATCAGTATTGAGATAAGGAGTAACAGGTAGGTCATAGCACTCTACTTAACCAATTTCTGTATTAAATAATAATAAAATAAATAAATAACCTACAAAATAATAGTATACACAATACTAAGAGTCATACATTCTTCAACTAGTGGTAAAATCTAAAACACTTAAAACTTCATATATCTATAATATATTCACTTAATTACGTTTTGGACTAATAATTGTCCATTTTCAAAACCCAATTCCTAAAATCATACATTAAACATTGTAAATAATCTTTTTAAAAAAATATGTAAATCCTTTAGCGAAATAACAACATTTTTAAAAAAAAAAGTATCCTGCTTCACTATAACTAAAAACACTTATACTACATATTAAAACTGACATTCATTCTATGAAAACTTAATTTTATCACATTTAAATTAACATTGCTAAAATTTTGGTAACACTTTACAATATACTTGAGAGAAAGCAATATAAAGCAAAATAATGATTGTTGACCATGCTTACTGTATTATTTTAGAAATTGGGTTTAAAAATTAATAAGAATTAATCCGAAATGTCACCCGATGCTTAAATAAAAGATATATGAAGTTTTAGGGGTTTGTGATTATCACAGAAGCTGCTATATAGGTAAATAAATAAATTAATGCTGCATACCTCCTTTTTATGTTCATTAAATTCCAAAACTACAAGGTCAGACATAACTTAGTACTTCAATCAATATCTTGGTATACCCTGCCGATATTCTGCTTTCGGCATATCATTTTCAGGTCACAATACAACAATGTATTTTATTTTTGAAAGCCGCAGGGCATTGTTTTCTTTTGAATGTGACCAGCTAAAGTTCTCATCCATAGAGAACTAACAGCAGGAATTGTAGTCATATTGTAAATTCTTACACTTAAGTCTTCAGCTGCAACTGGTCACCCAAGTACCAGAATAATTTTGCGACATAAAATCTGAGTTTACATTTCCTCTTGACTTTAATTTCTTTTTTGGTGGAGGAGATGTTCAGAGAGGTGCGGTCAACAAAAAAACTCAAAACAACAACTATTTATTTGTGCCAACGTTTTATCCTGAATTTCAGATCTTCATCAGGGCTTTAAAACATAAAGAGATAACAACCATTATTCAGAGAAATATAAAAATAAAAAGAAATTATAAATTAACAAATTTGGAAGTTTACATAACAATGAATTGAAAATAAAAAATAATTGATTAATATAAATAGTTTATTAATCAACTATTTTTTTTTTATTTTCAATGCTTTGTTATATATATTTCCAAATTTGTTATTTTACGAAATATTTTTCTATTTTTTTATGTTTCTCTGAATGATGGTTGTTATCTCCATTGTTTTATAGCCCTGGTGAAGACCTGAAATTCAGGTCAAAACGTCGACACGAATAAATAATTTTTGATTATTTATGTTTTTTTGCTGACCACACCCTCCCCCGACCATCTTCTCCACTTATTAATCTATGGTCAACTATCTACACCTCATAATTTCTTTTAGATATTGTAAAACACAGGTACTTATTATTTCCTACTTTTATCTATATCCCCTTAATCAAAGTTTCTGCTACCAACCTTATTTTTCTAATTATTCATTATTTAGAGACATAATGCTTCATCAACATCTGGAATTTTGTTCTATTAATTTAATAACAACTTCTGCACCTTCACCCATCAATACTAAAGCACTGGGATTATAATAATGAGTATGTTCAAAAAATGTAAACTTTATAGAATATTATCTTGTTTGTGAATATAAGGAACCATTGTTTAAACTATTAAAAGCCAATGAAATATGAGAAAAAAATACTTTCTCAATTTCACTCCTATACAATTGTATTCTGTGAGTTACATAACTTCTCAAAATCTCAGACAAAAATCTTAATTTAGATATTTTTCTTTAGTGTTGACTCTCAGGGCCGTCTTTAACCTCAGGTACTGTTGAAAATGGGAACTTCTAAATCAGAAAATTTATTTTCTGAACTACTTTACTTCTTCAAAATCTATTTGTCTGATACTTTTTTTTCATAAATATTTGGATTGTTATTGATATTACAACTGCTCAATCTTCCTGATAGCCAAAGTACTTTTCAGTTCAATCTAGATTCATTTAGACTATAGGAAGATGGTCTGAGTGGCACTTAAGAAAGCTGCAAAATTAGTTATTAGTTTTATTTATTTTAAACTAATAGATAGTTTTCTACAATTTTGTCTACAACCCAGAGCATCTTTGTACGATCTATTACATACAGTCAACAATTAATCTTCCAATAGACTTGTTTTAATTTATAGATCACTTGAGTTAGGGAGCCCTATGGATTCTGGGTTCTGAGCGAAGGTCAAGAAGACCATAGAGTTGAGATGGCACTATTGACACTTTAAAATATATTTTTTAATGAGGTGTAGATTGTTGACCGTGGATTACTGATTGGAGAAGATGGTCAGGGGAGGGGGGTGCCGTCAGCAAAGATAAACATAAATAAACAAAAATATATTTATGTTTTTCTTTGCTAACCGCACCCCCCCGACCATCTTCTCCAATCAATAAAATATGTTTTTGTTCAAAAATAAATGTTTGTTCATAGTCTTGTATTTCATTGAAAATCTTTATTTTCTCACTGTTATGATCACACCAAATACACAAAAACCTACATGCTTATACTTATTGTAAATTATAGATACAGCAACAATTATATATACAGATATACAGATAATTATAGATACAGGAATTGATTGTTATTTTTTGGTTGCAGGTATGGAAGTGACCTAGTCTTGGTTGAATCTTATGGAGAAAACAACTTCACAGCCTCATTAGCCCTGCGACAGCTAAGTCTCCTAGACAGAAGGGCCCAGCACTACTGGTTAGGCCTCGCCTCCTTGGATGACCTTAGGACCAACACGTTAGAGTCTGCAGCAGGTCTTCTTGTTTCACAGTATGCAGGTAACTACCATGTTTACCAATCATCACTGAAATAAACTTATTATTTAATTTTTTTAATCACTCATTTTATCCATTTTGTTTCTACAGGGTTTTGGTCCATGGATCAACCTGACTCAAGCTATGGCGAGTGTGTTGACGTAACGGTCACAGATGAACAACAGTCATGGGAGTTACAGACATGTGAAACTCTTCTTCCTTTCCTTTGTCGAGCAAACGCCTGTCCCTCTGGTATATTGATGTTTTTTAATGTTGCTATACTATCAAAAAAAACTTTCTTTTTTTTCTAAACCCTTCATCATTCTCAGTACATTTGTATTAATATTTTTCACATAGAAAAAAGAAAAATACTAAAAACATAAAAAAAATTCTCAACCCATTCAAAATAAAAATTAAGAAATTAAAATTTATATACTCTTCCATGGTGAATTGGTTACATATACCAATGAATCAATGTTAGTAGGATTGCACTGCTAAGCATTGTGGCAACAATTTATTGGGAAAGGAATGCCAAAATTTATAATTTCCTGACAATGTTGATCAGATTTTCCAATTTCCCATAAATATATCCTTTTTATGAATATTTATAGACCACTGACTTTTTAAAATAATATTTAGGAGTAATTTTGAGTTTATTAATCTTTTTTAAGAATGTTTTACCAAAATTTTCGCAGTTTAAACCAGATTTTCAAATATAAAATTTCTCGGCTTTTCAAGTCATTGAGGGAAGATGACACCACCATCCCTACCTCTTTGTAGTAATATCCCTGAACCACAGTGTGCTGCACACAAAACACTGTATATTTTGTATTTTGCATAAGCAAAAACTTTGCTAGCATGATTTATATATCAACTTAATTTTGCCATCTTAGCCAACTTAGCATGATTACAAATTGTGACTTGTGTATCCAACTCCCTACATTTGTATCTTTGGTATAGTTTTCTTTTCCACATGATGTCCAATAAAGAAACTTTACTTGTTTTAGGATCCTTTCATTGTTCAAATGGACAGTGCGTGAATGGAGCATTCAAATGTGACAAGCAAAATGACTGCGGTGATTGGTCTGATGAAATTGACTGCCCTTCAAATTGCAACTACTATATGGCTAGTAGTGGTGATGTTGTTGAAAGTCCCAACTATCCGCAGAAATATGAAGCCCTGATGAACTGTAAATGGACTCTAGAAGGTCCTCATGGACACAATATTTTACTACAGGTAACATTATTGGTCAAAGAACTTTTCCACTGAAATATATTTGTATCTGTACTTTATAATCAACACATATTTATTTCAGTTTCAAGAATTTGATACTGAAAAGTCATTTGATACTGTGCAAATCCTTGTGGGAGGAAGAACAGAAGAGAAGTCAGTAAATTTGGCAACTCTTTCAGGAAAACCAGAAATCGCAAATACATCATTTGTATCTGCTTCAAATTTTATGATAATCAAATTCAGCACTGACGCTTCAGTTGAAAAAAAAGGCTTTAGGTAAATTTCAATTTAAGTCAATATCAATTTGCGGAAAATATTACAGTTAGTTACAGTTGTTGTTTTTTTTTATCATAAATTTAATGCTTACTAATTAACAATGGTTGTTGAATTAATATCATTTTATTTTTAAATCAGAGCTTCTTGGAAAACTGAACCACAGCTTTGTGGTGGAAATTTAAGGGCTACAACCCAACCACAAACCATTACCTCACCTGGCTATCCAAAGAAGTATCCTGGTGGTCTTGAGTGTCTCTACATTGTTACTGCACAGCCAGGGAGAATTATAACTTTAGAAGTGAGTGAATCCTAGGATTAAAATAAGATTATTAAAACTTAATTTTAATAAATTTATTTAAGCAATTGATTTAATAATATTTTCCTAAGACACATTTTGAAAAATACGTAAAAAATAAATAAATAAAATATAAAAACTTTCATAGAAAAAATACATCAATTATTAATTTAATAATTTTTGTTGTGAAATCTCTCAGCTTTTAAGTCTGCAGATTAAGCTACTGTTCTATGTATTCTTCAAGGAATATATTCTATTGATTATTTTCCCGATTGTCCCTTATGAACATTTACATTTCTGATCATTTATTTTTTAAATATAATGTCATTTTACAGATTGAAGATTTAGATCTTGAATTAGGAAGAGATTATATCTTAATTCGCGATGGTGATACACCAAAAAGCCGTCCTGTTGGCAGGCTCACTGGGCAGAGAGAATCAAACCCAAGGCTGGTTATGTCTACTGGAAACCAACTATACCTCTACTTCAAAACAAGTCTTGGTGATTCAAGAAAAGGCTTCAAAATCAGATATTCTCAAGGTGCCATGTTATTTTTTTATTATTATCATATTCTAATTATTAAATATACCACATTTATTAAAAAATAAATTATTCTTGTGGCTTTTAGATTTGTGAACATATTTAATAACTTTCATTCATTTTATCATATAGATAAAATTCAAACTTTTGAAAATTTCCAATTAAGTCTTTCGATTGAATAATAATTTTTATTGGTGTAAATCAAATAATAAATTTTTCTAACAACTGTTACTTATAAATTCAATTTAACATGTCTTTGTTGGTAAATCTGATCATTCCTGGCCATGACTATAATGTTGATCAAGTTTAATCTTTAATCAGTTTTTAATCTTAACCAAGATTTAGATACTATGATTTAGTCAAAGTTCTTCTCCAAATAGAAACTGATAGACTTTAAAATATTATGATTACAAATTGGTGACCGTTTGAGTTAAAATAAAAACTTTCATTCTTTTTACTTTTATCTAACTATGTATGAAATATATAGTAAGAGAAAGTACTGTGTTCATGTAACATTTTGAATTCAACTTTTCCATGGAAATACACGTTTTGAGGTTCACTAAGTAAAAATATTCAATAGCTTAAAATTGGTCTTGGGCCAGGTATCATTTAAATATAAATTAATTAATAATAATTAAGTCATTCATTTAATTCAGAGATAAATACTTTTATATTTGTCCAAGTCATTATTTGTTAGTAAATTATTTCCAATTAGAATGATTTTATTGTTTTTAGTAATATGTGTTTTATAATAAAATATGTTTTTTGTTTTTTTAGGTTGCCGTGCCACCATCGTTGCAAGCAATGGAACATTGACATCTCCAGCCTTTGGTTTGTCGAACTACCCTAGTAATCAAGATTGCCTTTTAAGACTTCGCAGTCCATCAAGAGCTCCGATTTCCTTACGCTTTGATTCCATGCTTGTTCATCCTTCTGACAGTGTTCAAATTTTTGACGGCGTCACAACATCTGGTCTCAGACTTCACCCAGGAAATGGATTTTCTGGAAACTCAGTCCCTCGCATAACATTAACAGCTTCAAGTGGTGATATGCTCGTAAGGTTTACTACTGATGCACTTCACAATTCCAAAGGATGGCATGCTACATTTTCAGCAGGTTTATATTGTCACTTATATTCAAAATAAAACTTAAATGCTTCTGTTTATTGTGTTTTTTAACATATTTAAAAATATTTTTAAGATTGTCCCGTTCTGAGACCTGGAGAAGGTGCTTTAGCTTCAAGTAGAGAAACTGCATTTGGAACAGTAGTCACATTCACATGTCCCATTGGCCAAGAGTTTGCCACTGGTAAAGCAAAGATCACAACAGAATGTTTGCCTGGTGGTAACTGGTCTGTGTCATATATACCAAGATGCCAAGGTAAAATAAATATCACAACTAGCTTTCATTTTGAAATTTAAAACAGAAATGAAATAAATTTGTTTAAATAAAGTTTTCAATCATTATTAACTCTTAAAAATATCTCATTTACAGAGGTATATTGTGGGCCAGTACCTCAAATAGATAATGGTTTTTCGATTGGATCAACTAATGTTACCTTCAAAGGTGAAGCAATGTATCAGTGTTATGCAGGCTTTGCATTTTTATCTGGAAGACCAATTGAAAAGGTTTCATGCCTAGCAGATGGCCGTTGGGAAAGGTTACCAGCTTGTTTAGGTAATATTTCATCTATATTATCTATACATACACTCTTAACATAATAATTTTACATATTAATGTGTGATTTTATGTAAATTCTAGCATCACAATGTCCACCTTTACCAGAAACATCTCATGCCAATGCTACAATCTTAAATGGAGGTGGCAGAAGTTATGGTACTATTGTCAGATTTGAATGCGAACCAGGTTATACAAGGAATGGTCATCCAGTGATTTTATGTATGAGTAATGGAACATGGTCAAGTGATGTTCCTGTTTGTTCAAGTAAATATTCCTGAAATTTCTATTGCTTAATAAATATGAATAAATTGTTTACTGAAAGAATGTCTACATCTTTGGTAGATCTTGGTAGAAAAAAAAAAGATATGGGCCGAGAGACACTGGAAGTGGTATAGAGTTACACATTATTATCCATTTTCCAACTCTATACAGTAATGATAGCAATTCAAAAAGCCTTGTTTCTTTGAAAAGAGTTTTGAACCAAATTTTGATAGTTGTTTTTTGTACAAATTCATACTTGAATTATGATATTTTTAATTAACTTAATTTTAATTTTTTTTTTACTAATATTTTCAGGATCACAATGTCCCATAATACCTGAAATAGCCAATGGTTTTGTGCTTGATACAACCAGAAGTTATTTTTATGGAGATGAGGGAAGAATACAGTGTCACCGAGGTTTTAAACTTATTGGTTCAAGTGTCATTCGATGTGGTCCAAATCAAGAATTCCTTAATCTTCCCAGATGTGAAGGTAATTTTATAAAGTTAAAATTATATTTCTAGTTCACTCATTGCTCACATTACTAAATAATTTTTATTTACTTACCCATAGATATCAACGAATGTGCTAGTAGTCAGTGTGATCAAGCTTCGACAGAATGTGTAAATACTGCTGGTAGTTTCCATTGTAAGTGTCGTGCTGGTTTTATCGGGAGCATGGAATGTCGACCAGTTGGAGACCTTGGTTTTACAACGGGAGGTATTCCTGATGAGGCTATAACAGTGTCTGGTTTAGAAGCTGGATACACTAAAGATGTTAGCAACATTAATATCATATTTTTATTTTACATAAAATTTTTTATCCTACATCAGTATCAGATTTTTATTTTAAATACACTAATGAATTTTAGATGGTGAGACTCAATAGTAGACTAGGATGGTGTGGCAGCAATTTAGAACCAGGCGGCAATTGGGTACTTGTTGATTTACGGGCACCAACTGTTATTCGAGGATTTAGAACACAAAGCACTCCTAGACCTGATGGTTCTATTGCTTTCACTTCTGCTATTAGAATACAAGTAAACCATTTATGATTTTGTTTCTGTTTTATTTTTAAATTGTTTAACATTACAATTTATTTATTAAACAATTAATTAATTTATTCTAGTATACAAACAACCTAACTGATGTGATGAAAGATTATACCAATCCTGATGGAACACCTGTAGAATTCCGGATTTTAAGTCCAAGCTTATCTGTTTTGAATCTTCCAGTTCCTATTGAAGCGCAGTATATTAAATTTAAAATTCAGGTATGCAAAATAAAATTCACTTTTCTTAACAAATGTATTTTGTACAACCACTTTAAAAATCTAATTCTTAATTTCTTTTTAAGGATTATGTTGTTGCTCCTTGTATGCGTTTAGAAGTCATGGGATGTACACGACTTGAATGTACTGATATCAATGAGTGTTCAGAAAACAATGGAGGTTGTGATCAAAAATGTATTAACAGGTATAGATTAATTTCTATAGTATTTTTTTTTTTTTTAAATGAAATAAAATGTTATCAAATTATTAAATGTAATTATTTGTGTTTAACAGCCCAGGAAATTATTCTTGTGTATGCAATGTGGGCTACGAGTTATATATGAAAAATGGTACTGCAGGATTCACTATTGACTCATCGGAAACAGGAGAAAGAGACGGTGATATTTTCCAAAGAAATAAAACTTGCGTTCCTGTTATGTGCCCTGCTTTAGAACCACCAGAAAATGGAATGATTTTATCGACTAAAGTAAGAAATTAATCCTACTTGTTGAACCCTTTGAATTCATGACTAGATTCAAGTTCCAAGTTGATGTAATATCTATCATTCTTGGATATGGCCAAAAACTAATAGTAACCAAATTATAACAGAATTTAATATCTTTCAGGAGAAATATCACTTCATGGATCTTGTCAGTTTTCAATGTAAATTTGGATATGTCATGGTAGGATCTGCATCTCTGCTATGTACTTCTGGAGGAGCTTGGAATGGAACTGTACCAGAATGCCAACGTAAGTTTTAAATTTTTAGGTAACCTATATATTATTTGTCACTATGGTAGCATAGACCCTCTTAAACTTATGTTTTAGCTAATTATGTCATATACTCTTATAATACATCATTATAGCTATTATATTATTCAATTTGAATAATTTTGACATTTTCATAAATATTTTATTTATACTTCTGAAACCTTTGCAGATGCTCAGTGTGTATCATTAGGAGATAACAAAAATGAAGGATTGGAAATTGTAAGGTTGAATAAAGAATCAAAGTTAGTACCATTCCAGCAAAATGTTACTATCCAATGTAACAGCCCTGGAAGGCAATTGAGAAGGACAGCAACATCATCTTTTAGACAGTGTGTCTATGATCCTAAAATGGTAAGTGAATAATTATATCATGATATTTTATCATCTAATTAATTGAAAATACTTCTCAGAGCAGTTTTACAAATTGTGTTCAACCATTTATTTCAATTTTAGTTTTTATTTATATGATTTTTTATAGGGAGTACCAGATTATTGGCTTTCTGGTGCACTTCCTGGATGTCCTCGAGTAGACTGTGGAAAGCCTGTGCCTACTCCAGGAGCTGAGTATGGTAATTACCTAGACACCAGATATCAATCGTCCTTCTTCTTTGGCTGTCAAGACACCTTTAAATTGGCTGGACAAACAGATAGGCATGATAATGTTGTCCGTTGTCAAAGTAATGGTATTTGGGACTTTGGAGATCTGCGATGCGAGGGTCCAGTTTGTCAAGATCCTGGCAGACCAATCGATGGTTACCAGGTTGCAACAAGCTATGAACAGGTTAATTTTTATTTTATTATTGTATGTATTTTTTTGACATATTAACTTTCCTACCACAGCCAAATTTCAATCACTTATTTATTTATGTACAAATACCCCACCAACCTGCAAAGCCCCCAATGAAAGGTAGTCATGTACAATAATACATACAAATATATAATAAACAAAACAAAGTTTACTACTAAATAAAGACAAAATATAATTATCTAAAAAACATTACAAATATATAATAAAAAACGTCTACCCTGTTTATAGGTTAGTATAACTTATTTACTGTTTGTATCTTTTCATTTTGAATTTCGAATTATGAATTATGTCTAGTCTGTATAATTTTGATTTCCATGGAGTAGTGATTGTTTTTTAAATATAAATTCATGTCATTCCAGTCAGCAATCCCCAAACATGAGACGATCTGACCGCTACCAATTATGAAATAAGAAAAATCTTATAGAGCTCCTATATAGATTTTATTATTTTTTTCTGGTTTCTCTTGAGTCAAAATAAATTAAGTTCTTCTGTAGATAATTTTTGGCATATAAATTTTGATTGTATGTGTGGACTTATTCTTTTAATGCCTTTTTTAATTTAAGGGTTCTGAAGTTCAATTTGGCTGCACCAGACCAGGTTATATTTTAATTAATCCTCGCCCTATTGCATGCATAAGAGAACCTGAATGCACAGTTGTGAAGCCTCTTGGTTTAACTTCTGGAAAAATTCCTGATTCAGCCATCAATTCAACCTCTGAAAGGTATCCTATTATTTAAGAAAAATAAATTAAGAAATTTTAATTCTTACGTATTTACTTATTAACCAATAAAAATAAATTATAAATTGGATTACAGACCAAACTATGAAGCAAGGAATATTCGTTTGAACTCAGTAACTGGTTGGTGTGGAAAACAAGAAACTTTTACATATGTCAGCGTCGATTTAGGACAAATTTACCGAGTCAAGGTTATAATAACCCATTTATTATAAATTTTCTTTTCTAAAAATACTACAACTCTCAATATAAATTATTTTTAATTTCAAAAATTTTACATTTATTTATATTGATTTTAGGCTATTCTAGTGAAAGGAGTAGTAACAAATGATATTGTTGGACGTCCAACTGAAATCAGGTTCTTTTACAAACAAGCTGAAAATGATAACTATGTTGTCTATTTCCCGAATTTCAACCTCACAATGCGTGATCCAGGAAACTATGGTGAACTCGCAATGATTACTCTACCAAAATATGTTTCTGCCAGATTTGTCATTTTAGGTATAAATCGAAAGTCGATGATCTAGTTTTATAAAATCTATAGCTTTATAATTGTTTAAACTTTTTCTAACTTTTTCCTAGGTATTGTAAGTTATATGGACAATGCTTGTTTGAAATTCGAACTCATGGGTTGTGAAGAACCAAAAAGAGCTCCTTTGCTTGGATTTGATTATGGCTATTCTCCATGTGTTGGTGAGCTAATTTTAGTTTTAAAATAAACGATATTTCTTAGGATCAGTTCCTTAGTGAAAATATCTACTAAGTTGTTATTATTATGAAATTCAATAGTATTTTAAATAATTATGTAACATTAATTTACTATACTTTTTGTAGACAATGAACCACCAGTGTTCCAAAACTGCCCTCCACATCCAATTATCGTGAGGAGAGGTCCACATGGTATCGAACCTGTTAATATAACTGAGCCTGTTGCTGTGGATAATAGTGGTTCTATCGCCAGGTTAGAAGTCAAACCTCATGGCTTTAAGACTCCTGTAACAACATTTCAAGACCTGGCTGTGAAGTATGTTGCTTATGACTTTGACGGGAATGTAGCCATTTGTGAAATTAACATCACCGTTACAGGTAATAAGTTCATTAATTTACATGGCCAGGTGATTAGTATATATATTATGTCCTTTATATATTAACAGCCAAACTTTAGAAATCTGAAAAATTTAAGATATTTGAAATGTACGAATCTCATAAACATAAGGGTATATAAATGCAATAATATATGTTTCTAAGAATATTTTTATAATTATCATTCTTTTGTGTACAGATGAAACACCTCCTCTTTTAAGCTGCCCTCAAAGCTATGTTATTGAACTGGTTGACAGACAAGACAGCTATGTTGTAAACTTCAATGAAACTAGAAAGAGAGTTAATGCCTCAGATGCATCTGGGGAGGTTTCTGTGGTATTTGTTCCTGATAAAGCCACAATTCCTATTGGATCTTTTGAAAACGTTACAGTAATTGCAACTGACAAGTATGGAAACAAAGCTATGTGTCATTTCCAGGTAATCAACATTAACAATCCATTAATTTAACTATATTTTATCTCATTTGGATGAATCGGAAAGTAAAATAAAACTAATTATAGGGCATAGTGCAAGTTTTTAAATTAAAGTAAAATTATGATCAGTACTCTTTTTTTTCTAAATATAATTTTATATGTGTAAATTATTTTCCTTAAAATGAATACTTATGATGAGTTACTCATTTATGAATAATTCAAAACTATTTTAATTTAAAAATTACTCATTTACTAAACCTGGATAGTATTACCTATCTATTAATTAAATAATTATTTTATATTACTATTTGATCATAAACAATTCTAATAAATAATTTTATCACAGGTTGCTGTACAAGCAACATCATGTGTAGATTGGGAGTTGAAGCCACCTGCAAATGGAGCTTTGAATTGCATTCCAGGAGAGCGTGAAGCTGGATTGCAATGCATTGCAACATGTAATAAAGGATTTAGGTAAACAAAATATTTATATTTTAAGTACATGAAATAAATCTTAGAAAATTATATCTCTAAACATTATTTTTGTAATAATTAGATTTACCGATGGTGAACCTGTGAAAACATACAGCTGCTCTAACAAAAGCCCATGGACTCCTAGCTCTGTTGTACCCGATTGTGTTTCTGAAGGTGAAAATAAATTATTGCAAATGATAATATAATAGAATATGTTGATACTAATTCAGATTTTAATTTGTTATATTTAATTTTTCTAGATACACAACAGGCCGACTACAATGTCATTGCAACAATGACATATAGAGCAAACGGAGCTGTCACTTCTGCCTGCTTGCCGCAGTATACTGATTTGATGTCTCAGTACTATGGTCAAATTAACACTATTCTTAGCCAACGGTGTTCTGCTGTCAATGTCAATATGAATGTTTCCTTTATCACAGCAACACCTTCTTTACTTGATGACAATGTAGTCAAGGTATATTAGAATTAAAAATATATACATATATTAGTAATAGTATCTTTAATAATTAAATCATTTATTAATATTTTATTTCTCTATCAGGTTGATTTCACCTTAGTCATTATTCCTGCAGTAAAACAACCCCAACTATATGACCTTTGTGGCTCAACTTTGAATCTTATTTTTGATCTGTCAGTTCCTTACGCAAGTGCAGTTATTGAACCACTTTTGAATATATCAGCAATTGGCAACCAATGTCCTCCACTGAAAGCTTTGTCATCAACTATTTCGAGAGGCTTCACTTGTAATGTAGGAGAAGTCCTTAATATGGATCCTAACCAAGTTCCTAGATGCTGTGAGTATTAAATTGATTTTAAGAAGTCAAATATTCTATCCTGATTATTATTATCCTCTTTTAATAATAAATTGAAACACTTTCTTTAATAAAAAAATGAATAAAGACGTTTCTCTATATTCAATGAGAGGCCTAAGGCCTGCTAGAACACTAATTGATTATTGATTATTCCTCTCAACTATAATTTTGAAATTGTTAACCAGTATAATACTTTTTTTAACTAATTACTTATATTAGTTATCCTCATGATTTTGAGGAGGCCCTGTTCTAAAAATTACATATTTGCAAAAATTATCAGTTTCTTTTAATCTAACCATTGATCTAGAATTCTTAATCAATAAAATACTCCCTAATCATCTTATATGATGTAAAATATATATAAGACATAAAATAACTATTTTACTGTGAAAAAATATGAGCTCAATAGATATCATTCTGTAAATATTAAATTTCTTGGGCCCGAGTTGGAGTTGTGGCAGGTACTGGTTTAGTCTTAAAATTATGGAGACACTCCTGGGACACACCCAGACTTTGCTAAGTGGTTACCTCTTAATTGGGGAAAAACCTGTCAATTCAGTGTAATACCGACCAAATCACCTTCTTGCAAATCATTCGTCTAAAATTAGAACTTAATACAAAGTACTGAACCCAAGACCCTTCATAAATTGTAGAGGTAACAAATGATCCGTTTCTTTCTTTTTTTTTCTAAAGAAAGGATCACACCAGCTTGGGAAAAGAAATCAGAAAGCATTTGGATAGACATAGTACAAAATATTCCTAAAAAGTTGTTGGAAGTCTATAAAAAAATGTTGTGAATGTTTTCATTATTAAGAAATTCCCACTTTAAAAGGTAAAAAAAAATACTGCAAGTATTCCTTTTCTCATTTGTTTTTCTTCTGTTTCCATCTGTTGTATACACTGTAATTTTACTTAGGTATTATTAAATTTTCTCAAACCTTACATACCATTTTATAAAGAATAATATGCTTTGTTAAATAAATTTTGAAATAAAACCTTTCAAAAATTATAAGAGTTTTTGTCTAGAGTTTATATTCTTTCACAGAATTTCATTTATAAAAAAAAAATTTCAGTACATTGTCCTGCTGGAACCTATGCTGCTGTGAAGCAGAAAACATGCACACCATGTCCAAAAGGCTTTTATCAAGACAGGGACAGGCAGGGAGCATGCCTAAGATGTCCTTTGGGAACATATACAAGAGAAGAAGGTAAACATATTTTACATATTTATTTATAAAATTTAGGAAAAAAAAAATCTGCTGACCCCAATTATCAAAATAGCCTCATAGATAATTGTCAAAATTGCTACATTCTTGAAATTTAGGAAATTATCATGTTAATTCGAATTGTATGGTGTATTTATTTCTAGCGTTTTTAAATTTGTAAAAAATAGATTAATTAACTTATCATAAAAAATATATGCAAAACCATATTTTTTACTGTTTTCTAATTTCTTTCTGTATTAATTAAAATAATAACTACATTGTTAGCACCTCATTTTTTTTTTCTAATATCAATAAAAAAATGTCTACCATCCTAGAACAATCCTTTATTCCATTGTTTATTACATTGTTAAACAGTCTTTCATGACGTTTTGGACCATTCTCCCATTCACTGAAGATTATTTTTTTTAATCAAATGATTTTTACATATCACAACATTTAAATATAGGATCCAAGAACATCAACGACTGTGTTCCTGTCTGTGGTTATGGTACGTACTCTCCCACTGGTCTAGTTCCTTGCCTGGAATGTCCTAGAAATAGCTACACATCTGAGCCTCCAACTGGGGGTTATAAGGATTGTCAAGCATGTCCAGCAAACACATACACATACCAACCAGCAGCACCTGGAAAAAGCTTTTGTCGTTGTAAGTTATTCATCTATGTCTTCTTGATTTATCTATTGGATCACATTTATTTTACCATATCATGTTGATCAATTTTTTGTTTAGTTCTGCATATAAAAGAAATAAACCATTAATTATTTTTTCTCTTAGCTAAATGCCCCCCTGGGCAGTACTCAGATACTGGTCTTGCACCATGTGCTTTATGTCCTGCTAACTTCTATCAGCCTCGAAGCGGACAGATATCTTGTATTGAATGTGGAACCAGTCTTGTTACACAAGGTCCAGGTTCATCAGCTCGGGAAGATTGCCATCCTCTTCAGTGCTCTGAAACATCTTGTCTTCATGGAGGCCTTTGCATCCCTATGGGTAGGTTATTTTATTTTTTTATGTTAATCAAAATTCCAAATAGAAATAAAAATAACCATTTATTTTTACACATTTGATTTAAATTATGAAAATGAATATTATAATAATCATTTAAATATTATTTCAGCCCATAGCATCCAATGTTTCTGCCCAGCTGGATTTTCTGGAAGGAGGTGTGAAATCGATATTGATGAATGTGCATCACAACCATGCTATAATGGCGGTACCTGCAAAGATCTTCCTCAGGGATACAGATGTACATGCAAGCCAGGTAAATTAAATTCTTTAAGTAATATATTTATGGACATTCTTTCAATATGATTTATAAAAATAATTGTTATGATTGTAGGATACAGCGGAATAAACTGCCAAGAAGAAAGATCAGATTGTAAAAATGATACTTGTCCCGAGCGAGCCATGTGCAAAGATGAACCAGGCATAAATAACTATACTTGTTTATGCCGTTCTGGATACACTGGGCCCAATTGTGATATTACAGTATGTTAAATACCAGAATATTTTATTTTGCCTTTTAAATAACTATAAAATCAGCAATAATAAACTGTAAATTATTTTTTTTAATACTATAGATTAATCCCTGCACTGCAAATGGAAATCCATGCAAAAATGAAGCTACTTGCACAGCATTATTACAAGGCAGGTACAAATGTGAATGTCTTCCGGGTTGGGAAGGCCAACATTGTGAAATCAATACAGGTTAGTATTAATTCACTACTTAATTTAAAAATCTAGGTAGCATTAATAATAACTTCTTCTATTTTGTTTAGTTGTTATTTTTTATTAAATATTATTTCTTATATTTTAAAGGAGGAAGGAAGAATTCATATTAATCACTACTTTAGAATAGATAAAATCTCCTTGATTAAAAATTAATCTAAAAGAAAAAATGTTATTTTTCTACTCAAATTTTTTAAAAATTTATATGCTATTTTAATTTATTTACTTTTCAGTTTTGCTAACTTTATAATAATAAATTATGGTAATGATTTAACTTTACTTTTCTTTTCTTACAGATGATTGTGCTGAGAAACCATGCTTGCTAGGAGCTAACTGTACAGATTTAATTGATGATTTTAAATGTGACTGCCCTCCTGGATTTAGTGGAAAACGATGCCAGGATAAAGTTGATCTTTGTACTCCAAGCCCTTGTGAAAACGGTGTTTGCACTGACAAACTTTTTACTCATGAATGCATATGTTTCCCGGGCTGGACAGGTAAAAGTTCAGTTCATTTATTAAATACACAACACCCAAAACTCAAAACTGAATTTCACATTTTTTTTCCCTTATAATAGGTGATAAATGTGAGGTAAACATCAATGACTGTGCCAGCGATCCTTGTGAAAATGGTGGTCTTTGTACCGATCTTGTCGATGGCTTTACTTGTTCTTGTGAACCTGGTTATACTGGAAAGAAATGTCAACATCTTATTGACGACTGTGCATCAAACCCTTGCCAAAATGGAGGTTCCTGCATGGATATGCTTGATACTTTTGTGTGCAAATGTCGACCTGGTTTCTTAGGTAAATTATCTAAATATTAGAACAAAAGCAGCGTTAAATTTTTATTCATTATAAATTATTAATTTAATTTTCTTGATTGTCTAATTAAGGTTTTAATTCAAATTTTTTTTTGTATTCTATTAGATGGAAGAGCATTTAAAATTTGATTTCTAGTAGGTTTCATGAAACTGATTTTCACAAGTCAATTTAATCTCATTCATAAAAAATAATAAATTCGTGAATTTGTTTGTACTTATTGAATAAATATTTTTTTGTTTTATATTCATTAGAATACTGTATTTTGTTTCGATACAAAATTCAAAAGTTTTTGAGGTAAAAATCAAAAGTTATTTTTTTTTTAGATGCCATATCCGCGACTTTTATTTTTAGAGATTATATTTTAGTGAAATAACAATATATTTCCCCTAAATACATGAAAAACAGTGCTTAGTAATAATTTATTATTTTTTATAAAGATTTATTTGCACACAAATGTATTTTTTCAGGAATCTTGTGTGAAGCTGAAATCGATGAATGTCAAATTGATCCTTGCAGTTCAGAAGGCACAGAGAAATGTATTGATCTTGATAACAAATTCTTATGTCAATGTAATAAAGGTTACACTGGAGAATTGTGTGAGGTAAATAATATTTATGTTCTTAATTAAATTTCCATTCTAAAAAAAAAGTTGAATTAAAAACATTCATTAGTATTTTTAAACAGCTTAGCAATTGGTCTTGTCTATCATTTCAGCTATTTTCTTTATTAATTCATTTAATTTCTTTTTAAAGACCAACATAGATGACTGTGCATCTTCACCATGTCTGAATGGCGGACAATGCAGAGATGGAGTTAATGGTTTCAGCTGTGAATGCCCTGTTGGATGGACTGGTCAGAGATGTGAACACGATATTGGCTCATGTACTAACAGGCCATGCCAAAATGATGCTACTTGTATTGATCTCTTCCAAGATTTCTTCTGCGTGTAGGTTTTTTTTTTTTTAGTAATTGACTGAATTTCTGTTCTTGATACTGAAAATTTCTGTATCAGGACTAATTATTTATTAATAATAATTATCTTTATCAGTAGTAGTTTCTAATTAATATTAAGTTCTATAATGGAACAGAGAATATAATCTTTCATTTTTTAGGTTGTGTTTTTAGTTCTATTTTTAATAAATATCATGTATTTAGAAAAACAAACTTTCAAAGCAATTCAATTATACTATAGCATTTTAAAATTTTTATAATATTTTGTTTAGATATCATTATAGATTTTAGTGACTGTTAGTTGTTGTTATAGTAATAATAATTTTTTCCAATGATTTTTTTATCTTCTAAGAATCTTACAAAAAAAATTTTTTTTCCAGTTGTCCTTCTGGAACTGATGGTAAACAATGTGAGACAGCACCTGAAAGGTGTGTTGGTAGTCCTTGTATGCACGGAGGCAAGTGCCAGGACTTTGGTTCAGGATTGAACTGCACATGTCCAGGCGATTATAGAGGTGTAGGTTGTCAATACGAGCTTGATGCCTGCGAAGCAAATGTGTGTGAAAATGGTGCCACATGTGTGGATACTGGCCCAGGATACATGTGCATTTGCCCTCCTGGCTTCACAGGTCTGATTTCTTTTTTATTTAAATACTTTTCTTTGTAATGATTTCACTTTATTGCAATGAATTTTATATTCCAGGTAAAAATTGTGATGAAGACATTATTGACTGCAAAGACAACTCATGCCCACCAACTGCTACCTGTATTGATCTCACTAACAGATTTTATTGTCAATGCCCATTCAATCTAACTGGTGATGATTGCAGAAAGAGTGAGTTGATTAATTCTTCAATAATAAAAAAAAAGTTTAAAAATGAGTGATATTTATTCTTATGAAATTGTTACAGCTATACAAGTGGATTATGATCTTTCATTCCCTGAATCTTCTGACAGTAGTGCAGCTCTTGCTGTACCATTTGTCCTGTCTGGCAAAAGCAGTTTTACCATTGCTATGTGGGTTCAGTTTGCTCACAGGGATGAATCTGGAATATTTTTCACCCTCTATAGTGTTGAGTAAGTGTAAAAAACTAATTAGAACATTACTAATATCATTTTCGATTTTTTTTATCCTTCTTATGGTGAGTTTTCATGTGTATATATATATATATATATATATATATATATATATATACATATACATACATACATAATATGATAAACAGATATAATTTATGAACATTATATTAAAAAATAATGTAATACTAAAAGTTACACTTAAAATTTCACTCAAATCCATATAAAAGCTGAAGGGTATTATATCACAAATTATTGATGAAGAGGACTTTTGCGAAACTAAATTTATAATATATCATAATATTTTTACAGCTCTGGATACATGGCTACTGGCCGGAGAGTGCTTGTTCAGGCCCACTCAAGTGGTGTCTTGGTTTCTATCTTCCCAGAACTTCAAGATGTCTTCTTGGCTTTCCACGAATACGCTACCATAAATGATGGTCAGTGGCATCATGTTGCCATCGTATGGTCTGAGGGAACACTAACCCTAGTAACTGAAGGCTTGATTGCCAGCAAAGTTGAAGGCTATGGAACCGGAAAACAACTTCCAGAGTAGTGAGTTTTTTGTGAATAATTGTAAAATTAGTTTAATTTCAATTTAACAATAATTATTTCATTATATTTAAAAGTCACTATATTAAGTTTCGATCAGTATATGAATTCAAATGTTTCAGTGGCTGGGTTGTTCTTGGTAAACCTAGACCAGACACAATCAAAGCATATACAGAAGCAGGATTCCAAGGCCACTTAAGTAAAGTTCAAGTTTGGGGAAGGGCTTTAGATGTCACAAATGATATTCAAAAACAGGTACATGAAATATTTATTGATTTAAGTTTATTACCCTATATTCTTTTTATTATAGTGTCATACATAAGGTAGAGATAGGATCTTACCTTTTAAGGGTTTCATGGAGCAGCTATAGGTGAATTTGGTGTATCATTTTTAATAATAAAATAATATCTTTCATTAACCTCAATATTTCCAACATAAATTTTCTTTTATTTATTATTGATATTGTAATACTAATTTTCTAAATAATAATATAGAAGATGTTGCAACATGTATGTTCGCCATATTGTACTTGTACCTTGTGTGAGTTAGACTGAGTCATAAGATGAGCTTATGAGTATTAAACCTTTTTATCTCAAATATAGTGTTATTTATCAACCTACATTTATTTTATTAGATTATTTTCTTTTTCATTTCATCACATGAGAGCCTTGTTTATAATAGCATTGATATACATTAAGCAGGCAAATGCTGGTTGAATTGTACATCTTTGGAATTCTTAGGATACTGTGTGTTCCAGAATAAAAATTAATTTTACAATCATTCATTATTATTTTATTATTAATCATTTAGAGGAGCACTGCACATTTATTTCAATATTGTTATCCAATGTCTGAAATCCTTAATCTAATACCTAATAACATAGATTGTTTTATGGCCTTTCAGGTTCGAGATTGTAGAACAGAACCAGTTTTATATCAAGGACTAGTACTTACATGGTCTGGTTATGACGATATCATTGGAGGTGTTGAAAGAAGGGTCCCATCACAGTGCAGTCAGCACTCCTGCCCAGCTGGATTTACGGGGTCCAACTGTGATCAGTTACATGTTGATAAGGTAAAGGATCAAAATCAAAATAATTAAACAAACTAAGTTATTATTGCAAACAATTAGTTTAAATTATTTATAATGAAATTTCTTTTTTCCTCTAAGATTCCTCCTAAAGTTGAGCATTGTCCTGGAGACTTATGGGTAATTGCAAAGAATGGATCTGCTGTGGTGACATGGGATGAGCCGAGATTTACTGATAACATAGGGGTTGTCAAGGTCGAAGAGAAGAGTGGTCATCGCCCAGGCCAAAGCTTGCTTTGGGGCACATATCTCATTGCCTATGTTGCTTTTGACCAAGCCGGAAACTCTGCTACATGTTCTTTCAGAGTTTATGTGTTGTGTAAGTTTTTTTTTTAATTATTGTTATTAATTTAATTTTTACTCAAAAATAGATCATGAAATGATTAGCCAATTATTTATATTTTTCTTTCATAATTTATTTATTCTTTTCTTTACCTTTCTATTTACGAAGTTTAGGTAGCTTTATTCTCCTCTCTTATGGTAGTGTAAGGTACTTTCTGATCTTATTTATTATTTATTTATTTTAGTGTTTCGACCACTAGCGCCATTTTCACTAGATTTACAAAGTCAGTAGAGTACAATTGACATATTCACAAAGTTACAATTACAAAGTGAGAAAGTTACAAATTTAAAATTATAATTACAAAATTAAAATTACAATCACATATTTACAATTACAATTTACATTTTACAAATAGTATGTAGTATGTAAATTACTATATTAAATTATGCATCCACTTATACATGCTGGAATTACAGTTAGATTATATGTGATCAGAGATATTAATGATTTTTAAAAATTGAAAAAGTTTTGTTGTTACTGTGGGATCTTCTCTCAACATCTCCTGTAAATCTAAAGAGAATCGGTGTGATTCGTGAGCAATACATTCAGTGAGAATGTGCCTAACGTTGAGATCGTTTCCTCAGTAGCGACACATCAATGCATTTTGTTTTACATGAGATGACCGTGGTTGAGTCGATTATGGCTTATTCGAAGACAGGTTAATGCTACATCTTCTCTCCGTAGCAGATTCAGGTTTCTGGTTGGACGTTTCACTGCCTGTTGGACCATTCTTAACTTGCCTCACATGATGAACTATTCGTCTTGCCACTCTTGCCATCAAATTTCTTTGGTCCAAGAGATAACATCTTGGCATGTTGATGGTGTTACAACTTGACCTGCCTTTATAGCTAGACTGGCCTGGGAGTCTGCCTTTTTATTCCTGGTGACCCCACAATGACCTGGCAGCCATAAAAATAACAAACCCCTACACCCCTGCAAGTCAAAACAGATGACCAAATAGGCGCAGTTTAGAGGGATATTGCAAATTGCGCGATTGATTCTAATCTGATCCAAAGAACAAAAAAATCTTCTTTTATTCTCCATCTCTTTACCTTCCACTTAACAGTGCTCGCAGTCTCCTTGACAATTTCTTTCCACTCTGACCAATCTTTAGCTACCCTTCTCCAATAGAATCTTCTTAGTAAGTCTTTCTTGATTCATGCAATGCACATTAACTCTATCTTTTTCCATGGAGAATTTTTTTTTTTTGGTTCTCTGAATTTCTTGTTTGTTTTTACTAGCCATGAATTTTATTCTTTGGTTGAGTTACATATTTTTTTTAGTTTTTTCTTCTCTCCCTTAACATACTGTACAATATATCATGTGCATGCTTCTTCCACATATCATTACAGGTTTTATATGTGATCTTTAGATGCATCAAAATTTTATAGATTTATTCTAAGAGAGCTGTAGCTTCCAGATTCTTGCTTTTAAATTTTTTTACTTGATCACTTTTTCTATGAAGCACTTAGGTTTAGTGACTCTGAAAATTATTTCTCTCCATCCCTATAAATATCTGCCTGTGTCACATTTCTTAGATGATAACTTGTTTTATTTTGAGTTCTTTCTTCCTTTCTTATAGTTCCTTTATACTAATGATTCACAAATTAACAACTTATGTAACAACATGTAATTAACGACAACACTGTTTCTTTTTGGTTATTACGGTTGTACTCTGAAATCTGTGTGTCTCCTTGTTTTAAAGCTATAAAAATATTTCTTAAACATGCATATATACATATATGGTGCAGCAAACCAACACTTAATCAGGGCCTTCTTCAAAAGTCTATGACATTCTTCTTTATTCTGTAAACTGTACCTAACCATCTGATGTTGAGTCTTCATGCTGTTCTTATTGGAGTTTATAGGGGCTAAATAATGAAATCGATCTGTGTTTTAATAATTTTCAATCTGTATAAACATTTTTTAAATCAATTAGTGTTATAGGTTTGTTTAATTCTGATATTCCCCAGAGATAATATGTGAAGCAATAAAAAATTTGTTTATTCCTTTTAGCCGAGTTTTGTCCTTTACTTGCTGATCCCATTGGAGGAAACCAACAGTGCAAAGATTGGGGTTCTGGAGGACAGTTCAAAGTCTGCGAGATTAATTGTGGACCAGGATTGTCTTTCTCACAGCCAGTACCCAAGTTCTATACTTGTGGAGCCGAGGGCTTCTGGAGGCCTACTGACAACCCAGAACTTCCATTAATTTACCCAGCTTGTTCTGGTAAGTAAATTAAATTTTATTAATCTTGTATACATTTTTTATTATTATTATTAACATTAAAATTACTTAATTAAAATAAATAATTAAATTAATTTATTTTCCTGGCCACTACATAGACCAAGTAAAAAATCTATTAGAAGGCACCTCTTCTTGTATCTGTCATGTTTATATAGTGTGGAATAACATTGTCTCCTAAATATATTGCCATTTCAAGACCTAATAAATATTTTTATTGTTTTTAGCATCTAAGCAAGCTCAGAGAGTCTTTAAGGTGAACATGTTGTTCCCTACATCTGTCCTTTGTAATGAAGCTGGGCAAGGTGTTCTGAGACAGAAGGTGAAAGCAGCAATTAATCTAGTCAACAGGGATTGGAACTTCTGCTCTTATTCTGTTGAAGGTATTTATCATATACATAGTCGAAGTGTGTATTTATTTGTATGTATATATACACAGCCAGTTTTTTATAAAGTATAAGTTTCTGTTATTAGTATATTTATTTTAAATAAATCTACTGAATAAAATTCAAAAATATTTTAGAATATAATGTAGAAATATATTTTGTGCTGAACTACATATTCTAAATTTTATTTTAAGGAACCCGTGAATGCAAAGACCTTGTAATTGATGTCAAGTGTGATCACCGTAATTCAAGACCATCAAGAGAAGCTGATCTCAACAGGTAAATTATATTACTGACATGAATATAAACTGTTACTTTAACATATGATTTATTTTACAATCTTTATTGACATTTTCAGGACACCTCGACAAACTAGTGATACATATAGTGTACATATTTCATTCCCAGCAGTGAAGTGAGTAGTTATATTCTCTGTACAGTTTTCTTTTAATTTTGTATTTATAATAAATTGACTCTACTCATACTTTTATTTTTCAATATTTTAGTGATCCTGTTGAGAATTTGAACTCTAACCAAAGATCAACAGTACAAAGACTCCTTGAGAAACTAATACTTGAAGAAGATCAACTGGATGTCCACGATATTCTCCCCAACACAGTTCCAGACCCAGCATCTTTATCACTCACTTCAGACTATGCATGTCCCATGGGACAAGTTGTCATGGCTCCTAACTGTGGTATGTAAACATCATAAAGTCTTAACCATTCATGATTACTTTCTTAGCAAAGTGATGAAATTTGTAGTAGAATGTTTCATACTCTTAAATTATTAGATCATAAGCTTGTGAACAATTAGATTAATAAACCTATTTACTAATGAATAGTGTAATTTTAGCCCATTAATTAACACATTACTTGAAGATAATTAAATATACTTATTTCCAGTCGCTTGCTCCATTGGAACATATTTTGATAAGAACTCTGGAAGTTGTAAACCTTGTGCAACTGGAACATATCAAAGTGAAGCAGGACAATTACAATGCTCTGTCTGTCCAGCCATTGCTGGACGGCAGGGAGTAACCATAGCTCCTGGAGCTCGTTCAGCTGCTGACTGTAAAGGTTAGTAAAATTGCAAAAAAAAAAACTTGTTTTTCTTTTTATTATATTATTTAATGACCATATTTACTATTTTTATAGAGAGATGTCCTGCTGGTAAATACTACGACGAAGAAGCAGGACTTTGCAGGAGCTGTGGGCATGGATTTTACCAACCTCAGGAAGGCAGCTTCAAGTGCCTACTCTGTGGACTTGGTAAAACAACAAGGACAACCGAAGCTGTCTCCCAAGAAGTAAGAATCTCTAGAATCTATGTTATTATTATTTAAAATAAACAATAATATTTCTAAAATCTGTGAATATTCTTTATCATATTTGTTGTATGGTTGTTCATGGGTTGATTATTGATGTTTTTTAGATATGCTGTGATAAACCCAAATTTCCTTTCATTTTTTTTTAAATTTTAAAATATCACAATAAATTAGTAATTAACATTTTAGGGTCTTATCCTCATCATCAGAACTGCAATTATTTTAACTAATATTTTATATAAATAGTATTTATATACCTGTCTCTCTGTTAACCTATCATGGAATTTCATCACAGAAATTCTTTCACAAATAATAAGCAAGAATTGTGGCATGAAAGAGATGTAGAATACTTCTCTAAATAAAATGTTTTTTTAAAACTGATTTATTCAATTAATTATGTTGTTTGATGAAGTAATGGACAAATAAGAGTAAAAATATGAATATAATCTGTATATATTTACATTAATAACAATACTGTTGGGAATAATTATAGTTCTGATGATGGATATAAGACACCAAAGTGTCAACATGTAATTAAATGTGATTTTTTTTTTAAATAAAACAATATTGTAAAGAAGTTTGAGTTCATGACAACTATATTCCTAAATTTCTTAAATTGAAAATTAAGAATTTAGGGAATTAAGAATAAAATTTAAATTATAAAATTGTCCTAATTCTTACAGCAACAGTTTTTTTTTGTTTTTTTCATTTACATAAATTCTTTTTCTTTTTTTCCTGAAATAAATTCCAAATGTTCCCTTGGTAAATTTTCTTATCTGAGCCTCACTATTGCATTGGTCATGTTCAAATCAAGAAATCCTGCTGTATCGTTTCATAAATTAATCGTAGGGACTGCCCACGTATTATATTGAACATCATCTGCTTCTTAAAGCAGAGAAAGAAGGAGGGCTCAACGTGATCATGAGTACTGAGGTTTTACCAGTTCCATGATGCATCGCATATTTTTTATTATTTTTAGAATGAAAATTTAATGTTTATTGGCCATCAAAAATGGCCCAAACCTAACTTGATGTTGTATACTATGGCTCTTCAATCAAGAAAGGATTTCCGCTGTTTTTCTATGACAGCCCAATATTCAGTTTGTAAGAAACAGTTTGTTCAGCTATGCAATGATAAATTTTTTTGGGCATAAAATAATTTAAGTTTGCTTGATTTACTTAAAAAGAATATTTATTGATTTATTACTGTCTAAAATTGTTATTGAAAATTAAGATATAATTATTATAAGTTATTAATTTTCTAATCAACTTAATACTCAATTTACTTCTTTTAAAGGAATGCAGAGATGAATGTGGATCAGGCATGCAGCTTGGACTTGAAGGTCAATGTGAGCCTTGTCCTCGTGGAACTTATAGGACTCAAGGTCTGGAAGCAGCCTGCCAGTCATGCCCCACCGGCCGAACTACAGCTAGGGTTGGTGCAGCAACTGTTGAAGAATGTTCTCTTCCTGTCTGCCTTGCTGGTAAGACTAACCAGCACTTTTTTTTTTTTTTTTTATTATTAAATTTAATTTGTTTTTATGAATGTCCAATTATTAATATAATAACTTCTATGTATATAGGTACATTCTTAAATACCAGTCTAAATACTTGCGTAACATGTAAGAAAGGTACATACCAACCGGCATCCCAACAGACATCATGTTTACCTTGCCCAATCAATACAAGTACAAAAGGCATAGGCTCTGTAAGTACAGTTATCATGCTTTTTTTTGTAGTTGTTTTAAAAAAAAAAATAGTATTGTTTTTATTTTATTTTTTAAATTTATAGACAAGCAAATCTGACTGTTGGAATCCATGTGAAGGGAATGGTCCAAAGATGCTTTGTGATCCTAATGCCTACTGTCTGCTTATCCAAGAAATTAATGATTTCAAGTGTGACTGCAAGCCTGGTTATAATGGAACTGGAGAAGTTTGTACAGGTTAGTAATTTAATTAGTAATTTAAAAAAAATGTATGATGTGTTTATTGTTGACCTTAGATTTAATATGAGAAAATGATACCAGTGGAGTGTTAAAGAACACAAATAAGTGAAACTTACAAAGTAAAATAAGCTTTACTTACTTATGTTAATTACTACTTCACTGACTGCACCCTCAACCATCTTCTCCTCATACAAAAAAAGTATACAATTTATTATTACCCTTTTTCATTTATTTTTTTTTTAGATGTCTGTGACGGTTTCTGTCAGAACAAAGGAACGTGTGTTAAGGATTCAAGGGGAACACCATCTTGTAGATGTGTTGGGTCATTTATTGGACCCCATTGTGAAGATAAATCAGAGTTTGCCTATATTGCGAGTGGAATCGCAGCAACTGTGATATTCCTCATTGTCATTGCACTGTTTGTATGGATGATATGCGCAAGGTAATTATTGTGTTATTTAAATTCATTTATTTACTAATATAGCTCTATATAAGCTGTACTACTTTAAGAGGACCATCTTTGAATTAACATGTATCAATACAACCATATACATTATATGTATGCCGACATGATGTGAATGGAAAAATTTTTTTTTTTAAATATTTACAAATAAGGTTGAAACTACTAATTTAATAAGTACTATTTAGTTAATAGTTATACTATTATAACTGGATGTTAAAATTTGAACCATTCATTGATTCAACAATGATAAGTTTTCAATTAAATGTTATTAAAAACATTATGAATAAATTTGATTAAGTAATGAACTGCCTACATATTAAATATAGTTTAAGAGATGAAAAATACTTAGCTTAATATGAATTAGATTTTGGTTCTGTATACTGATTATTTTATAACTAATATTTTTATTTTTATAAATTCTGTTTATGTATAAATATTTTAAGCGCTTTTTAAGGTGTCAACCCTATGTAAGATGAATAATTTGAATTTATTTTTTCTAATTCTATCTACTTTCTTTAGAGCTGAAAGGAGAAAAGAACCAAAGAAATTAATTGCTCAGACAAGTCCAGATCATACGGGATCTCAAGTAAATTTCTATTACGGAGCTGCACCTTATGCTGAATCAATTGCTCCTTCGCACCATTCAACATATGCTCATTATTATGATGATGAAGAAGATGGTTGGGAGATGCCTAATTTCTATAATGAAACCTATATGAAAGGTATGGATACTCAACTAAATTGGATCTTGAATTAATTATTAGTCCTCATATCCTTGTTAGTTATTATGATGGCATTGGGGCAGCTCCATGGCATGCTTTGAGTTGGCGCACATTCAAATCGAGCTTGTGAGGTTTGACTATTATTTCCCATCAATCTTTGCTTTTGCAATGGTTAGAAAAGGTTGGTAATCTGGAGTATTTCTCGCCCCTTTTCCCCCCAATTTGAGTACATAATAAGAATATTAAACCCATTAAAAAACAAAAGTTTCTCTAAAAAGAATATTTGAGTTCTTCTTATTTTCTGTCATAATAATTTGAATCAACAAAATAATATATTTTAAAAGTGTTGGATTCCATTAAATACTACTTCTTAATGTAATACCTACTCAATTTTCTATCCAAGACTCATGGTAGACTTTCTGTCCAAATGAATGTCACCATCGTTGATATAACTTATTATTTTATTTATAATTTAAGTTATTTTTATAAGTATTTTTCCAGTTATTTCAAACCCTGGAGATACTATATGTCAAATATATTGTCAATTTATATTTATTTATTAATTAATGAAATTATATTTTCAAAACTTTAAATAGAACTCTCTTTTTTATCTCAGGAATGCACAATGGCAAGATGAACAGTTTAGCAAGATCTAATGCCAGTATATACGGAAATAAAGAAGACCTCTATGATAGGTTAAAGAGGCATGCTTATCCAGGAAAGAAAGGTAACACATTCTTTCAATTAAAACAATTTTAAATTATAATAATTTTTTTTTTTTTGGTCTCTTAATTACTGTAATATTCTTCTAAAACGCAATTGAAAATACACAACAATACAATCGTTCTAGATGAGACTAAATGAAACACAATAAATAAATACAAAAAGCAATATTGTAAACAATTTGGTTTCTGAAATATAATTATATAAGTCATTTATCGATCTATGCATTTAATAAAAATGTCAATCTATTAGTACATTTGAATAAGTCTTTGCTGATGATGATAGTTATCATTTAGATTAAACAATCTTGTCCGTAGGACTTGATTGTAGTAATAGAGCATTTCTTAATTTCAGAGACGGAAGAAAGAATTAAAACTTCATGAAAGTCTGGTTAAATTGGTTATGAAAGGTAAATATTTTCTAACCATATTGTTGTGGGGAAAGGAACTAAAAAAAAAAGGAATTAAAAATAAAGAAGATCCACTAGCTTTCAAAAGTTGCAAATTGTCTATATTTTGTAATTGAGCTAGTTATCTTATATTGGGTAATGGTGTTTTATGGTGTTAGTAATGTTTGAAACTAAACGTGTACATAAAGTGTTTAAACATTTGAGAAATATGATTGGAATAGTATTTCATTTTACAATTAAATTAATTTGGGGCAAAGGGTCACATTGTTTATAACTCATCTACCACACACTATTTTGGTGTAGGTAGTTTATTTCACCAAGCACATTTACTAACCTTAACATTTTCTTTTCTATATAAAAAATAAATATTGTGTCATGCAATGGCCAGAAGAACATGAAATTATGCCATACCCGAATCTAGTTTTCATGCAATAGGAAATGCCCCATTATATTTTTCTTCTTTTTCACTGGCAATCAACAAAAAGCCATGCTGATTCAATAATGATTTCATGCTCTAAAATAAAAATTCAAACTTATATATTTTTATGTTTATACTAATTTATAAGTCATATATATTTATTTACAATAAGTATGTTCTTTTACTGGTTTGGAATTAGAAAAAAATAGATAAGGGTAAGTACAATCTAAGGAATTAAACACAAAATTATTTTAATTATGAACAAAGTACCATAAATTAGGGCTGGTTAGCTCCCAGGGATTCCCTTGAACCCAATCTAAAAAAAAGTAGCTGGAACCTAGTAAAGAACCTTAGGGCCGTGCTCTAGTGCTGCATTTTCGGTGGGTCCAATTAGCCTCACATTATGGTACCATACATTTATGGAAATTAAATATTTATATTTATTCTGTATTTGTGTGTAAAGTTGTTTTAACACAAAATAAAATAAATAAAAACGAATTTCTTTAGCTATTTGTTTGTAAATCAGGTATTTCAACAATTCAATCACTGTTTAAGAGTTTAAACTATTAAAGAAAAGATTATTTTTCAGTGGTATTTTACCTGAATATATTTATTTACAAAAAGAACAAATCATCATGAAAATAATAAATATTGAACTAACATTAGAGATCTAAAAATATTGTTAGATTGAATCTTATTTTGTTGAGATGGTATCAAATTTGGCAAAAAAAAAAAAGATATATTAATTTGTTTTACACATTAGTGATATTCACAATTGAAAGGGTCATGTCAGCAACTACTGGAATTTCTAACAAAATTTTTATATTCTTCTATCATTTACATCGTGGATAATCATACTTTATATAAGCACAATCAACAATACCATAATATGAAGAGAAGTTCAATAGTTCTAATAATCATTGTAAGAAATAATGATAAAATAACATTAAAAATTGACAAAACTTTATTCAATAATTCAAATAATTTCAAACAAATCAAATTATATAATATCATAATTTCAACCACTTTTTAATAGCATAGTGGAATAAAGTAATACATCATTTTGGCGACTTTAAAATATCTTCCAATACATATTTGTAAATAAAATTATAATACATTATGCCGCACTGATCGTAATCACTCTGCGAAGAAATTATGACTTTTTTTACATCAAATAGTTGCTACATGAGAGAAAATTATCAAAACATTTTATATAATATTCCAGAAAAATATTTATATGTTGTTTGTGCCAGCAATTTGCTTATGAACTATTATATTTGCACCTGTCTTACTAATTTGTGTTTATTTTTGTTTTCAGATAAAAGCGACAGTGAAAGTGAAGGACAATAATCGTAATTATTTATAATATTTTCGAGATAATGATCTAATACAACATAAACTAAAAAGACATTCTCAATTTTTAAGAATTGAGATGACAAATGTCTATTTACCATCTGTTAAGATGCTTTAAGATTAATATTTCACTACGAGTACCATGTTTTATATTTATAAATATATATATATAGACTGTATATTACTTCAAATATTTTTAAACCAAAAGAAACGAGTTAGTAGAAACGAGATGTAAAAGTATAAATGTATATACGGCATTGGAAACATTGTATCATAGTGCCACTATGTTGTACCACTTTGTAAATGCTCAAAAATGAAATAGTCATGAGGTTTGTGGGACGGAGGATAACTGTGGTATTAATGTTAATATTTAGTAAATGAATTCCCTCTCAAGTGATTGACAACACGAAACAATTTCTATTCTTTTGTTTTGTCAATCACACCTTATTTATTCTAGTTGTACATTCAACGAGCAGATCCTTGTTTATTAATAATATCCATCTCTTTTATTCAACATTTATAAAAATGAATAAGGAAGATGGATAAAATGAACTATTTTTTCTTTTATATATAGTAAATTATAGATTTTTATTTTGTATTTATATTTCTGGTTATTCTATCAAAATTATTAACTCCTCAATGTTAATTTAATTGTTTTAAATTAATCTAAATGACTTCTTATAAGATTAGTCAATTTATATATACATAACCTTGAGATTGTTGATAATATTTTATACAAATAATATGTATATACGAGAGATTTTATATATATATGTAAACGCAATAGGAATACTGCAACAGTTGTATGAATGAATGAGTTACTACTTGTAAATCTATATAAATAAATACAATGTGTGTTGTGTTGTGTTTTACAAGCAGTTTCAAAGATCTTAGTAATGTATTGTACATTTTTTATATTATAAAGTATAATTTTGTAATACCTGTTTTGTTTTTTACCCTTTCTGATTGATTGTTAAAGTTAAATGAATAAAAATGTGATTTATTTAATTATATTTATTTATCTGAATTAATCTATATTCAAGTTTTATTGAATAGTTCTTCCTCTAACAATTTAAATTTATTGAGATTTATTTTAGATAATCATTAAATTCTTTTTCTTACATTACACATAGGGCATATTTTTATTTTGATATTTTAATAAAACAAATTAGATGATATATTAAACTTTCTCTCGTTCATAAAAATTAATTATTTTCTTTTTAAAGTCTGCTTTAGTAACAGAACAACTTATAATGGAAATCAGCATAAAAACAGTTCTATTTGTCTTATAGAACATAAATTTTCAGTCAACTTTGGAAATTAAGTTGGTTGTGAGAGAAATGAAAAAAAAAAATCATTTGGAACAAAAAATTGAGGCAGACTTTTTATCCTACCAGCAAAATAGCATAAATTTAACCTCTAGTCTAAAAAAAAAAAAATTTGTTTTTTTCCTTTTTTGTTTTGTATAGAAAATTTCTATACAGAGAAAAATTGATATTTTTTTACAATTGATGTATTCATTTTTTCCCCAACCCAATATGGTCATTGCTCTTCTACCTTATGATCGATATATGAAAGCAATATAAATTCGTATGAGTATCATGTGTAAAAAAAAAAAAAAAACCAATGAAATATGATAAACGATAGAGATAGGGTAAAAAAGTTTTTATAAAGAATCAATTTTATACATTGTAAAATTAATGCTATAAAATCCTACTATTGTTCAATCATTCAGATGAATCCTGATGATAGGGGAGGAACCCTACAATATCAATAAATAAATAACATTTATTACAATAGAGTAAAACCAATAAATAAAATTATAAGGAAAATATTTTTTCACAAGATATATGAAATAAAAAATTGTTTTTAAATTTTTTGGGAAAAGGAATGTTCTTCTAAGTTAAAATATCTATCCATTTCTTTGATTTTTTATTCTACTTGAGTTTTTGTCAAACACATTTAATAAAGACATGTAATAATAGTATATCTAGTCAATCATTGGATGTATTCACATAAAAATGAGTAAAGTGAATTTTTCCCCCCTTTTTTTAAAATAGCTAAGAAGAAAGCTATAGTGAGTATATATTTAAAAATACAGTTTCTGCCTATTATCTCAGTGTTGTATGACTGCGATCCTATTTCTGACTCCAAGGATTTTCAGAGCATCATTTATTACAGCAACAGCCCACATAAACTTTGGTCTTCCATGGCACCTAAAGGCTCTGTTACAGTTGCTTTGGTATCAGTGTGTCATTCATTTTCCCAAAGTGACCAGCCTATCTAGCTGTTCAATTTTCTCAGTATACAGCACATCCATTTCTTGAAGCAGGTCATAGATAGGTTATTCATAGCTCCTCTAAATATCCGACTGAGAATCCTTCTCTTAAATACTTCTTCACAAATCTTTGATGTAGCCCACATTTCTGATCCATATAAGAGTTTTGGCTGGATAAGCACTTTGATCTTTCTTGACAACATAATGAATCTGTCATGGCACCTAAGTCCAAAATAGCGCCTGTTGGCAGACGAAATTCTGTTTATTCCTAATTTTGGATTATTACCTAACGTCTGAACAGGATGGAAAAAATCAATATTTTCCAGAATCTTTTCTTCTTTAATATTATCTGTATTAAAAATTCGTTCAACTTTAAGCAGAGACCATAAATCATGTCAGTCGTGCACTTCATTCATTAGCGATTAATTTAAAATTAAAAGAAGAAAGTGTTGTGCTTTACTGAGCTTCTGCTTCTGGCAGTTAATCCTCGAGCTTTGGAATATTAAAGTTATAAACAATTTCCACAACAACAGATAATATGCATCAGTGCAGATAATATGCATGAGTCAACAGATAATATGCATCAGAGAAGAGAACTATTTATTATTTATCTTTAAAAATGGTACAGTGCTAGATATGTGAATAGACCATTACTAGAGATGAGAGGGGCAGTCTCAGTTGGAGTAAAAGCCAGATCACTTTTTAATGGTAGGGGCTGTAATAGAGAGGATAAGGAAATAGTGGCACTGAAGGATAAAAAATCTTGGCTGTGCCCAAAATGTGGTCATAGTAAAAATACTTGTGCAGTCAGCAAAAAAACAACAACTCTGATTAAGAGCAGGTCAGTGAATCCTTTCAATGGAGATACTCCTAGTGGTAAATCAACTTGATGGCGCCCGGTAATGAAGATAATAAAATTCTAAAAGTATTCCTTGAAACGTATGGGAAACTCATATTTGAGTTAAATGAAAGGTTCTCAAAATAAAAGTCCATAACGAAGGTCGAGTAAATGAAAATGAAAATGAAATTCTCAAATTGAGAACGGTAGAACTGAAAGTAAGACTAAATAAGACTAGTAAGACTAAGGTCGGCAGAGATTAAGGCCATTAAATCCATATGGGGTGACTTCGGCAGCGATGGTCACCATATAGGAGTTGGCTTCGGTCTTACAATCATTGAGGAGGACTTCAACATAGTGGAGCGCTCCAAACCAATGAACGATGAGCCCCAACTGCGGTTAAAAGTCATATCAAACTCGAAGAGAATTAAGGATTATGATTTTTTGTTATTTCTAAGATCTAGAGAAATTTTCTTAAGAGCTGACTGAGTGGAGCAACTTGAACTAGAATCTAATTGGTAAGGATAAAGGAGACCATTATGCAAAAGAAAGGAGCGGAATAGTGAACGGGTTAATCTTTCCAAAGGCTTCAATAAACTTGAAGGGATGGAAATGAATTTAAAGTTGGACGCTGAAGATGGAGAAAGGGCATTATTTAGCGTACAAAGAAGTACCTTTTTCCAAGGTGTAGGAAAAATTTTGTATGATGTGTAAGAAGACAGGAAGACTGAGTTTAATTATTTCTACCAGGATTTGGCTCTGGCCATAGTCATTTGTTAGGAATTTAATTACAAAAGCAATTCTGTTATAGTAAGAAAATCTGTCCAAGTAAAAAGCTATAAAAATAAATCGAGTTTAAGGAGTTTAGAAAGGAAGTGGATGATTCGAGAGATCAGTGGAAAACGCATTTAAAAAAAAAAAAAAGAAGAAGAAATTTAACAAATAAGAGAATGAGAGATCGAGGTTGTCCGGCGTATTGGAGAGCTTTGGTATGCAAGTGTCCAGTAATAGATGACAGTTCGTTTCAATCTATTTACAATTATCTTTCGGCAGAAACAAGTATAAATCGCGAACTTGGCAAACTTTTTCAACTAAAAAATATCTCTTCTTTTTTCGAAATATGCTACATTTGAAAATAAAATTAATTGGCAGTTTACTATGTGTGTTGGAATAAAAATTTCTAGAACTACTTTATGTCATCATATCTCTAAAAACATCTACCATAACTAACATACTTAATAAATAAGCTCAAACTAACTTCCAAGTTTTGTGATTTCACAGCAATTAATCGATATCACATTGTCTTATCGATGAACAGTCGTTTCTTAATAAATTTGTCTAATATACCCAGGTATTATTATACCTAAATTGTTTATTACACTAATTCTCTTTTCTCATATTTTAAAGTGTGTCTTATTATTAAAAAGCTGAACCAAATAATAACTTCTGCCGAAGTTTTTGTAATATTTGTACAGTGAGGTAAGATTTTTTTATAACCTCTGATTCAGTAGTACAGATGTGGTAACTCATTGGATCTATATGTTTACTGGGTTAATAACTGTCAGAGCGGTTTGAGTTGCATGGTATTGAACAATAAAATAAAAGGTTGTGATCAATATATTCTTTTCTGTTTTAAAATAACAGAAATAATTTTTATCGACTATGAATTTATTGAGCATCTTACCTTCCTTTATTCTAAATTAGCCTTTTCCTTACAGGCTATAGATAAGTAAATAGTCGTGGACTATGCCTACTGTCACTAATAGGGGCAATTCATCTGATGCTGGTCAAGTCACAATGGAGGATGTAGAAAAGGAAGCAAAAACCATAATTGAAAAAATTGTCAAAGATGTTGGGAAAGCTTCAGCTTCCAAACAACTTATTTTTGGTTGTACTTCAGGATGGTGAGTGCTCATTGTCCATTTTTCTCTTATCTTATCTTGAAGAAGTATTTTTATTATTATTATTTTTTTATCCTCTTGATTTCGCTGACTGAATCCTGAAACAGCCTTAATTTTTTTTGTTATCAATGCTTTGAATATAATAAGAATATGTTTTTAAACAAATTTAAAAGAGCTGATTTCTAATTTTTTTTCTTTTAAGTATCAGTTAGTCTCTCTTGTGAAAAAAATAGCCATAACAAATGTTACAATTAAAAATTTGCTGTTATGGATATAGTCGCATCTTGTGAACTAGAATCCTCAGTTAGATAGCAAAATTTTTAAGGTTTATGAGCTATAAAAAATATGCTTTGTTTTCATTTTTTTTCCTAGAGAGTTAACAAATGTTAAATATTATTTAAGCTTTTTTATGAAATGTTTTATTAATTCTATTAGGTTCATTTCACATCTAATAGCCTATTTTTAAACATAAAATTTGTTGATCACGTGGTACCCAAAACACTATTGGAATCTAGAACTGACAGACTCTGAATTTCAAAAGTATAATTGTTACTCTGATTTATTCAGGTTTATCTTAATAAAAGAATTTTTTTGAGAGAACAAAGTTGTTATATTTTGAGTGTTTTTATTTTAAATACAAGGTGTAAATACACTCTTAAAGGACTATACTACCAATATCTTAAACTTTTTTCCTTACATTTACTAATTACAACTTTTAAGTTCCGCTCCACTAGCAGATAATTAGGATATTATTAGTAGTTAAGTTGTATTACCTGGTAATACATTAAGAAGGTGCTACGTTTTTTTATCTGTAACCCCAGTGAATATGTGGTTAAGTCAAAATTCCTTACTTTTCAGGGGACAACTTTTAAAGTTAAACATTTATGTAAAATCAGGTGTTTGTGGTAAATCATCGAAATTTCGTCAATACTACCAAAACGTTGGTAACTTGTTACTTGTTTTACACCAATTTGATATGTCTTATCACTAATTAGATAATAGAGTTAACTAATTGTTCACCGACCGTTGAAAAAAACACATCGCAATAACTCTGTTTTAAAACGTTGACTGACTTAGACACTAATGCACAATGAAGATGTTGCCTCTGTGATTCTCTTAGACCACTTAACTCATTTTGACCAAAATTCGACTTAATCACATATTCACTGGGGTGACAGATATATGAGTCTCCATTAGCTTTACAGGTTGTGCTCGTGCTTATAGTAGCAGAGCATTTATATTCATTCTCATTCCCTACACCTTATCAATTAACTTCTTCTTTTTCTTCCTCCTCAGTGCCTCTCAGCATGGAGGTGCCTCGATCCAAGCTTTCCATCTGTTCCAATCCCTTGCCAATGCCCTCATGGAATCCAACAGCTTTCCTCTTGGTGTTTTACCAGTTGGTCTAGCTTTGAAGAATTTGCACGGTCCACGGTCTTCGTCCATTCAGCATATATGCCCGAACCACTTCAACTACCTCTTCTCTAGAATTTCAGTTAGTAATTTCACCCAAGCCCCTCTCTTATTCTGGTATTCCTGAAGTGTTCCCTTCGTGTTAGACTGGTATTTCATTTCTGAGGCAGTGATTTATCAATTAACTATAGTATCTTATTTATTAATCTTAAATGTTATAAGGATATATAGCAAATCTGATACCATTTCACTAAAAATTTTCTTAAATATCGCCTACCTAGACCAAAAGACCTAATAATATAAAATCTCACTCCCCAAGGATTCATCTAAAAAGCATGCTGTCGTCCATGGCTTTTTCCAAGACTACTGGGCTGATTTTTTTTTTTTTTTTTTGAGATTTAGAACAAAAAGCACATATGACTCCAGAATGATCCTTGAAACTTAAATAACCATGCTCATGTTTGTTTCAAAAGTGTTGTTGATTTGAGGTTTCTTATCCCTTCCTATTCCCTATTCATGAAATTGAATGACTGGTTATTGAGATAGAAAAGGAGATTATCTTGGTACATTTAAATATATTTAAAAAACTCAAAAATTCATACTTTTTTTTAATTGATGCTGAAAATAACCTGTAATTTTTAAATGACTCAAAGCAATGTGAAGGTACCCATCATGTTCATCTATGTTCATGTGCAATAATCATGTGGGATGGCAGTAATCACTTGGTTGTGGGTCATTATATTTAGCACAGTTGAAGTGATAGAAATTTTTGAAAACTATCTGCTTTCTCATCAATCTATACAGTTGTATAAATCTGTAGAAATATAAAAGGACAATGAAAGAGATCTAAAAGCAATGGGATGAGTTTCTTGTCAGTAATATTTATGCAGTTGAATCCTGTAAGCTTTTTGGTGTAAATTAACTCAAGAGAATGACATTGTTATTCTATACTCAGTTATTAGTGACAATGAGTAAATCTTACTCGCAAAGAAGTAAAAACTTTGCCAACTGCATAAAAATAGCATCTGATTTTTGGCATATTTGAAAATTGTTTCGTAAATAAGATATATTAATATATATGTTACGTAAATATATTAGTAAAACAGTTTATATACATCTTATAAAATGTTTTTCAATTAACTTTAATACATCAGAAATTTTAAGAAGCTTTTGTATAAGTAACAATCAATCTTTTAAATAGAAAAACTAAGGTAAAAATTAGAAAGCTAAATTTATATCTAATTATGATTATTATAATTAGTCAATTGTTTAAGAAATCTCAATAAGAAATAATTTGATAGAAGACATGTTAAATACCAAGCATAAATGTAAATATTCCAAAAATTTATGAATTGATGTCTTGTAATAATTTCATTTTTGTGCTTAATCATTGACTAAATCAGAATTATGATGCTGAACTGACAAAGAGAGTGGAACAGGTTGGTTCCAGTTGGCGAGTAGTCAGTGGTGTTAGCCTACAACTATGAAAACTGTCATTCAACTATTAATTAAAGCTGTTAAGAGTTTTCACAAATAATTTCCAGTCTACAGTACAATCTATGAAATATTTCTTAACACAAAAATTTGTCATACGTGCTACTATTTGAGCAAAGGAGCAATATCATCAGAATACCAAAAACCTAAATTCTCCAACTGGAAAATTCAAAGGAAATTACCATCCTACCACGAGTCCTATGATATCTTGCAGTGATAAATTGTCCATATATTAAGGGTTTAGCTGCTATAACCTCACCTTTTCTGCCAAATCCAATGCTTTTAGTGCTTATATATTGTTCCAAGTAGCCACTATTGGTAAATTGTCAATAATTTTAATTTGTGTCTTAGTTGTTTCATTTGTTTTTTGTTTTATTTTCCCAGGTTAACAGGATATTTAATGATGAAAGTTGGTAAAATGGCTGCAGTAGCACTTGGGGGTGGAATAATACTTCTTCAGGTCGCAAACCACAATGGTTTCATTAAAGTTAACTGGGACCGTCTTTACAAGAAGGCTAATGAAGTAGGAGACCAGTTGGAGACCACTGCGACTAGCAAGGGACCGAAGTTAATGGACAAGGTTAGTAATATTATTTATATAATTGATCTTGCTTGGAAGATACTTGCCATTTCATGCAATAACTCGTGTGAACAAATTTTACTGGTAATGTTTATTTATTTATGGTTATTTTTTTTATAAAGTGTTAACATATCGCAACTTTAGATTGTACTTACATTTTTTTTTCATTACTTGCCCTTATTTATATCCAACACTCTTAATTTATCATTAGTAAATCCATGTAATATGTGTGTCATTTTTATATACAAACTTGATTTTAACAATTGTTGGAAGTTTCTTGGACTGATTTCTAATTTTTTTTTTTCCTGCACAAGTTATTGTTTTTATATTAATTCTTCAGTAATCAAAATCTCTTTTTTTAGAAAATTATGTGGTTCACCTTCAGTTACTCTTTTGTAGCTCATGATAAATCTTTTTGTGTAAACCTCCTAAGAATTTCCATTAGTTTCTTACACGTTGGTCACTTTTTGGAAACTTAAGATGTTTTTGTGCTTATCTTTCAATATTATTTATTAAATAATATTAGTTAGTTTCTGTCACTACCTGTTCTGCTCTCTCTATTATTAGAGGATAAAAGGATTATCCACTACCTTTTAATACATAACTGTTATCAATTTTTCTGAATTATTGTATAAACTATCTAAAGATTTACGTTCCCCTGTCTTAGTGAAATTTTGTTTTAAAATGTATCACTGTTTTTAGTTTAGTCAACCTACAGAACATAAATATATGTTTACTAAATGTAAAGAAAATAAGCTCCATTTTTAAGGAAATTATGTAGCATTAAAATTCAATTTAGGTGCTTGACACCTTGATAAATTTTATTATGCTGCAAATAGGTTTGTAACATCACATATGAACTAAAATATTTAAAGAACTTAGTTATGAGATAAAACAGAAAAACTAGGAATCAAAAAACAAGAATATATTTGTTTAATAGTATATTTGACAATAACCTTTTAAAAATTAATTCTGAACTGTGATGCCTCAAAAAATCAGTACGTCTTTTTTTAATGGTAAATACACTCTTTTTAAAAGCTTTTATATATTTTTCATCTATAGAATTTGAAATTTTTCATCTGCTGTATAATGTTATTTTTGCGATAATTTTTATAATGTTCTCTCATTTTAACTACTTTATCTGTTTAATATTTGTATGTCTGGAAGGTGCCCTTAGTTGCTGTGCCTTAGTCCCTACTACTAAAATGATATTCAGCCTCACATAATATCATGAGTTTAAAAATTAGGTTTTCCTGTTAAAAACCTTATTATTGTCGGGGGGTGATTTTGCTGATATATTTTAAGAATTCATGGCATTTTTTTGTTTTTCATCAAATATAAACATGTTTTTAATTTTGGAAAACATGGGAGGAAGAGTTATTTCACTTTTTCCCAGATGTTCAGAAGAGCAAAGATAATCTTCAAAGTGAATTCAAATTACGTTATGTTACTTATCAATTTAGATTATAGACTGATTTTTTGTTATTCCTTGATCTCACTTCTTTTTAAGTTCTGTTGCCAATCTTTAACTACTTTTACATAATTTTTGTTGACTATTAAGGGGCTTTAATTATTAAACTTTCCCTCTGTTTCATATTTAAAACAATTATCATGCCAAACATGGTTTATTAGTCAGAGCTCCTAATTTAATACTTAATCTGTTAGTGGTTTTTTAATCATCGGTCTTCAATGTTAATTGTTTTAGACAAAGAGTTTCTCATTAAAGAGGACCAGTGATTGTGTTCTGGTCATTAATATTACATTACTTCACTGATTTAAATTTTTTTTTTTGTTAGTTTAGGAATACAAAGAATATTTTAAAAGAAAATTCATTTTAGGTCATGTTTCTCTCTCCTTTTTTTTTTTTTTTTTTTTTTAATCATCATCAAATGCTGTAGGTGCTGAAAAGTAGCTCCCAAATCATCAACAGGTTTGAGTTCTTGTCCTTACCAAGGATTTTTGTCTATTGGTTCCTTATTTGTTATTTTAAAAAACTTATCAAATAACTAATTTCAACCAGTTCTTTCTTTGATTATTACTGTTTGTCTTTCTTTTTTTATAGCAGTATTCAATGTCTTGAAAATCCATTTTTCTGAAAGAAATAAATACCTTGTTAATTAATAAATAATACCATTTATTCTCATTCATTAACTTTAGTATACTAAAGTTAATGAATGATATATCAGTTTTGATATATCATTCATTAACTTTAGTATGTATTTTAAAAAATTATTGGATTTATTGGATATAATTAAGTGGAAACATTTTAAAAACCGATGCTATTTCGCTGAAAAAAATTAATGCTTAATAATTTTCTTTTAGTTGGACTCTGCTTTTTATTAGAATAGGAACTTATTTTTATTTATTTCTGGTGGTAAGCAATATTATATCAGTGACTTGCAATATTGATTTTCCATGCCCCATTTTCTTCTATAACTTGGTTACTGGGCATTAATTATTCATCCACTTATATTACTGACATTTATGTAAGTTTAAAGAAAAATGTTTTGTTACAGACAAGTTACTCTTTATTTTTACCTATATTTGAATATTTTATCTTGTGTTGGAAATAAATATGAATATCTTCCACTATCAAGCTTTAATTTTTACTCTGTTTTATGTAGTTTGTACGATTAAAATGGATACATAATTTTTCCTTTTCAAATTCTTGTAATTAATTCATAATAATTAACTTAAATTTTTGCCAATCTTGGTATTTGCTTTTGTATTATCAAAGGTTTTTGAATAATAAATAATTTATTAGCTACTAATATTTTTAGTTTACACACCAATTAATCTGTAATTACTATGAATGGAATCTATTGCATTTATTTTTAAAAAATTAGTAAAATTGATTTTATATTAGTGCATTTTACTGTTTCTTCTTACTTCCAGTATACTAATTTATTGTACTAAGAATAATTGTTAGTTAAGCTTTCAAGTATCCTTTCCTTATTAAATATACCCTTTTTACTTCTTTCATCTTTACCAGTAGAAATTTAGTTTTAAAAAGGTAAAAAAACTGTTAGGGAAAATTTTGATGGCACTTTGACACTTATGACACTATGACAGTCATAAGAATCCTAGATACATTTGTCAAAAATTCTTTGAAATAATTCACTTTTGATAATTTTAAAAAAATTTATTGTTAATATTTAAAAAAAAAAAAAAATTGGTTCAATATGTTACATATTAGCCAGTTTATTTCTACAGGCAGTTAATTGTACTTTGGAGATAAATCCATAGTAAATACTTTGGAAGAAAGGAGAGGCCATATAAAATCATCCACACAAGTTTACTCCTCAATATTACTTTATTTTTACAAATATCTTTCGGGAGTAAAAATCCCAGATTTAAGTAATTACATCCATACAATAAGTAAAAATAATAGTTAAAATAAATATTTCAGTGCACTGCTAACACAAATCTATTTCCCCTCACCAAATTGATCGCATTATTAAAACATTCAAGTTCGTGAGTTTTTTCTTAAATTTTATCAAATATTTCTTTGATATCACCAAAAACTTCTTCTTTTGATTTTTTTGCATCCATGGTTTTAACCATATTAAGTGTCCTGTAATATTCCACTATGGGTAGGGAGTCATTGTAAAATGTTTGGATTCTCTTTTTTAATGTTTCTTCATTGTCATCCGAACGACCACTGCCTTGTGCACCCCTTTCTAAACAACGGTCAATACAAACTTTCTCATTGCAGTCTAGAAATAGAACGAAAAGCAAGTCTACTTTATCTTCCATTTCTTTCCTCCATCCTTCCAGGTTGTCCTTGTTTCGTGGGAAACCGTCAATTAAAAACTTGTTTGTCTGAGCATTTTTCATTGCGATTTCGATCAACTTACACGTAATTTCGACCGGTACAATAGTACCATTCCTGATGTGGGTCTCAATAAGCTCTCCATATTGTGATCCAGACCTCTGTCTCTCCTCTCTCAACAGATCACCAGCAGACAAATGCACGAAACCATATTCTTTAACAATGTTTGCACACTGGGTCCCTTTCCCCGCACCCGGGCCTCCGAGAACAAAGACAACTTTTGGTTTCACCACTTGAGACATTTTTGTGAGTAAGGTTACGCTTCCGTTAATTATACTGTTAATCATGCAATATTAGAAGCTGATAACTACTAGTAAGATATATGCTATACTACCATCGGTACCACCACTTCGTTGTGTGAATTCGAAACCTTCTGCGTAAGGTTATCGATTTGCTTCGACTGAGCGCTGCCAACCCAACCGCTGTTTTGTAATCCTCTCCTCCCCCCTTCTCTTTTTGTCTCAACGCTATATAAGTTCTGTGCTTCACAGAAAGCTGAACAATTGGCATGTGTGTAATATTAGATCAATTAATCAAGGTCTCTTTCCTTAGTTTAAGAAACGAACAAACTTTGAAGTAATCTGTTGGTATATAGCGATCATTCACTACCAATAATATGTCCCCTCCCCCCAATAAAAAAAACACCATATATCTAATCTAATCTTCTAAAATTTTTAATGTAATAATTTTCTCAGAAACTAGTTTATCTGACCATTTATATTCGTCGCATCCTTTTATAGAAAGTGTCAAATGTTTCACGATTGTTAAAAAAATCAATTTAATACAGATTATGTCATTGTGTCCCTCGCCTCTAGAAAATTGCTACTCAAAATACAGTATTTGAGAGAAAAAAAAAAAAAAAAGGTTCCAAAATATTACAAACCTTATATTGAAATTGTAATAGCATAAAGCAAATTTTTTTTAGGACGAGCAATATCTTTCTTTACCGTTTAATAGAATCTGAACTGTTAAAGTTCCTTTTCTTGTCATATTATACAGTAAGTCATTGCTTTCATTTGTTTACTATTCATTTTGGATAGTATGTCAATAGAAAAGTAATAAAAAAAGACGAAATAAAAAATGAACAACCGACAGAGAACTCCAGTTCGCAATTTTAACTCGTTCTTCAATATTCCTAATATTGTTGTAACTACAAAACATATCATTCATATTGGGTAGTAAAAAATGTTCGCTCTGACTTAATTTACTAAGATTTTATGATGTTCTAAAACATTTGAGAATGACCTTAATTTGTTCGAAACGCCAATAAGTTATTAGTGCAATTTTAATTAAAATCTATTAAATTAAATTTAAAATTTAATTTTAATTTTTTCGAAGTTAGTCGGATAAATATCATGTTATGTAAATTTAAGTTTAATATAAATATTATTTAGAGTACTTTTAAATTAAATATTATTATGCATGTAGTATTATTTATTCAATTTTTTTTTTTTTACATCGCGTTTCAAATTTAGATTGGTCTATATTTATTAAAAACTTTCGAGAATTGTGATATAAATTTTTTAAAAAAAATACCAATAGTTGTTGAGAGCTGGTACATAATTGAAGGTCTTAATAACTGGCCTTGTAAATAAAGCAATTATTCTCCCATCGATCCACATGTGGAACATGCTGGGCTGGCAAGTTAGCAATTGATGTTAATATGTTAGTCAATGGTATAACTTTTCATCTTTTCTTTTTTAATTCAGAATAAACTAATTCAAATTTATTATATTTTTATAAGCTCTTGAATCCCAATTTAGACACAATTTTAAACAATCTAGTGTATCTTATTTTATTTTTGTTACTTACCCATATTACAGGTATAAAAATAATCTTCTCTTCTATTTACCAAATTTATATTCACTTTTGCATTAAAAATATTCCTTCATATACTTCCTATATTTATAAAAAAAAGTATCAATTCACTTATAATAAATAAATGTTTTAGGTGTATTACTTTTTCATATAATTTAAATAATATTACGATTAATCGCTATTGCGTATATTGTCAATATGAAAGGATGAAATAATTAATTACAGTATCAAAAAATTCTGCTTTTAAATGTAGGTTTATACTTTGGAAAAGATCAGATTCTCCATTTTTAATAAGAGATTTTCGAATAATGCCTCAACTATCTAACAAAACTATAAAACACTTGATCTTTTATCTCAATTTATTTGTTTGAAGAGCAATTTTCCACTGTTGATAAAATATATGGTAGACTTATTGCTCAAGATCAGTTAGGTTTGCTTGTAATGCATGCGTCATTTTAATGTCAAGTTTGAAAAATCACTTAGGTGTCGGATCTTAAAAAAAAATGACCTAGTAATGTTTGTGAATGGCCACTGCCGGTCAGATTATTTATTTTACTCTATTTTTGTATTCTACGCATCTTGAAACTTAATAAAACATCGAGTTTTGTATTATGATTATTTTTTTTTCTTAGTCAATTACTAAGGATTATTGTTTAACTATCGTCAAAAAATATTGATTTCATTTTATTCATATAACAATCTAGTGTATCTTATTTTATTTTTTTTATTTACCCATATTACAGGTATAAAAATAATCTTCTCTTCTATTTACCAAATTTATATTCACTT